>NC_021161.2:47890246-47966173 GCF_000331145.2 Cicer arietinum
GAGTGTCAAAGATTGATATTTCAACACATCTGTGTTTCGTTATGCATTGATTAATACTAAAGAAAGAGCATCAAAGATTAATATTAGACTATTAGTCAATAGTTGGTATTACTTACTTTACATTTACCGACTTTAGAGGTGACAAATCCTTGATGGAATTTGTGTTAATAGGAGTATGTTTTAACAACATCATGTGTGGTCTCCGAATGTGTAGTCTAGTCGTATGGATTGGGACGTTGAAGGAGTGTTAAAATGGAGGTTTAGGGCTTGATATCTGCTAATAACAAATTCTCCCCCCCCTAACTAATTAATCACTAACATTTGTCTATTATAAAATAGACTGAGGATGAATAATTTCAGGGTTTGGTTGTTTTTAGCTATGATAATTAAACACCATCTTTCTAACATGCATCCATATTTTCTTTATTGTAGGTGCCTTCCAACAACTGCAGGAGTACGAGAAAAATCTATTCGCTTCAGCTGGCGGCCCTCTTCTGTCTCCTTTCTCACATGCAGCCGGGCCGTCTTCAATTAGCTTTGGCTTCCCAAAGACCAATGACCTAGCTCCACTTCCTGCCTTCAGCTGCGCCTCAACTCCTTCAATTTTTGCCCGAGCACCCCTCGACGTAGCTCCTACTGAGTTTACATTCGGGGCCAGCCAGAGTGTCACCGGAAATCCTTTCAATACAACAAATCCACCAAATCCTAATGTTACCGATATTCAAATGGATGGATCTTGATTTCGACTGGCACAACAATATCAGCGTGTGATTAAGCTACTTGACGATGGTTTTTGGCCTGTGGTAAAGTTTGTTATACAGGTACCAAGTTTGCCATGTTTCATGTCAAGGTGCAATAATCATAAGTGACTTTGTCAATTCTATACTTCTTTTTCAAATCTTCATTTCATTGTGGTTATAGATTTGAGTTACAGTAAGTTTTAGTGACCTTGTGCCTCTGCCTCAGTAGACTGGCACTAAACCATATCCAGTTTTTACTTTTTTGTGACATGCAAAATTCTATCTAAAAAGTATACAAAATTAGACAATTTCTGTTTGCTTTTCTTATCATCGTTTTAAGCGTGTGTTTGGTTGTGCGGTGACTTTGAAATGATGCACGCAGGAATGTGTTTCAACTGTGTTTCAAAACACATGTTTGGTTTCGCGGTTAGAATTGGTTGTCTCTTGTCAAGAGTTTAGAAAAAAAATAAATGTGTTTTGGTTTGTTAATATAAAATTGATCTATTCATCTTTTCTCCAACTTCAATTTGATTAAAAGAGAGATAAAATGAAGTTTATCTGCGAGTTACAAACTTTACATTATTAATTTTGTTTTTGAAAATTACACTAACTTTTAAATTATAGTTGCTTTGCATTTAAATATAAATACTTTTACTTTAAAACCATCTGTAGCCAAATTAAATTTGTAAAATCAATTATATTCAAATTAATGTTCGTGAATGGAGTGTAAGAATTGGGTTGAAAAGTTTCATCGATGCAAAACTTATTTTGCTTATGTACATTAGACAAAATTAGTTTTTAAAAGAGGAAAGGAGTATCTTAGTCTTTGAATTTTTTTATTAAATGTATGAAGCGTTGTTACTTTTGTTCGTCAAAAAGTATTATGATGTGTTTGTAATTTCAATACACTATAAATAAAATATATATTTTATTTTTAATTAGTTGAGTTATGAAAAATTATTATTTTCAACTAATTGACGAATAATATTGACTATGTTTAGATTGGAACACATGGTACAATATTACGAATATTTCAATGCTTTACCTTTAATTTTTAGTTTGAACATGTTATAATTTTATGTTGTCTTTCATGTCAATCCAATCTTAAATGAACTCGTTATTAATTTGGTTAACACTTACAAATTAAACACTACGTCCACTTAAAAATTAGAATCAAATTAGAGATATGTATTTACTAACTTAAAACAAACATGTGACCAAAATATTTCATGCATGCGTGAATTATTATATTTATAAAAAAATTATTTATGCGTGATTAAGTGTTAATTCAATAGAAAAATGATGATATTATTATGTTGAACGCTATATATTAGATTTAAATTTGGATTAATTATAATGAACATCTTTTTTAAATGTATGGTAAATTTTTTAATGATCGAATATTTTTAACCGCACTGATTATTGTTTAAAGCAAAATAAACAACGTTTAAAGCAAAATAAACAACTAATGATATAAATATCCAATAAAAAAAACTTCAAAATCCTTTCGAAAAATAAATCAAACTTCAAACACATTGAAGATATGCCTCGTATTTATTTATATATAGCTCAAATAGATTGCATGGAAACAAATGTGTTTTACATCCATTGACATTAGGATACACTATACATAGCACACTGTTTTGACATGCATTATGCATTGCTATGGTCATTAACTTAATTGCATATGAGCGAAGTAATTTTTAATGTGATTGAAACTGTATATGATCTTTTAATTTTTATTTTTTTTAAAACTTATGCCAACCAAACTAATTACTTTTAAATTATTTAATTTTATTATTTTTTATATACTATTTATTTAATTCAAAAATATTTAATGTGAACATTAAAAAAGAACAATTTAATATATTTGACTTATGTTTTATATAAATTTAAAAATTCAATTCATTTAACTGAATTTTTTAATAATCAAAGAATAATTTTTTTAATCAAAAAAATAGTTTTTTTTTTCCTATAATAATCACAGGGAGTACCACATAATAAAATTTCTTATGAGTTGCTCCACTAACTATTTTCTGCAGACCACACATTTACTCAATGATAACCATAAACATTATTAGCAACTTAAAAAAGTTCTGCATTATTCAATAAAAACAAATAGAATTAACTAAATTAAAATAAGTTCCGCATAACAATAAGATGGGAAACAAAAAAGAAAAAAACAGAACAAAAATGAAACTCTAGAGTTTTAGCAACTTGGAAAACAAAAGCAATTAATTAAATCTAACTCAACCCAAAATCATAATAAAGTTGCATCAAAATATCTCATAAATCTTCAAATCTTGAATCTTGACCAAATCAATGTCCCAACACATCAACATTGTTGTGTGCAACATCAGGGGAATCATCATTATCACCAAATACAGTTTCATGAAAATGGTGTGCAGCTTTATGAGCCATTTTCTTAGCAGTTTTAAAAGTGTCATCAATATCATTATACAATCCAAGAGTGTCATCTTCATCAATGCATTGTTCACCAGCATCTGAATGTTTGTTGTTACATCCAGCAGGTACTGCTTCTTCATGTCCACTTGCTTCACTCATGCACCACAAGCTTATCACAAACATTCCAACACAAAACACAATCACACCTCTTGAATACTTGGCCATTTTTTTCTTTGTGATGATGATGCTTTTTCTTGTGTGATGTAGTGAGTTACTTTGGTAGAAAAAAAGAATGTTGGGAATTTAAAGAGTTTTTTGTTTACTATTTTTTGGAGAAATTAAGGTTGTGGTTAGGAATGTGTTTTGCTTGTTAATTAGACAAAGAGCTAGTCTTAAGGTAATAATAACATTTGAAATAAAAAAAAAATTATGTTATGTTTATAATGATTAGGCTATAATTTAGGAATTTGGTTGGAGACTGAGTCTGTGTTTACAAAGTTAAAAATTGGAGAACTCAAGTTCATACCGTGATTTTTGCAAAATTCAAATAAATATTGGTTATTTTTACTTGACATGTGTCATAATAATATAGCTAACTAGTTTGCAATTCTAGTAAAAGTTACTATAGTGCAAAAGAATAGGATCCAACTAAAAATAATTCAAGGTAGCATTAGTAAAAAAAAAAAAAACTAAAAATAATTCAAGTCATATAACAGGGTACCACTTGTTTAGTAGTTAATTGAAGCTCATAAATGTGTATGTTATGTACATTGTTACTCTTGTGCTTAACATTAAGCTATATATTTATTAATATTTTCTGATTGACAAAATGAGTTTGAGTGAAATTTTTAATATTTTATCGTTTATTAACACTAATAACCTTTGGGTTGTGTGTATGTTATTAAATTCATGAGTTTGTTTGAAATAGTTATTAATTATGTCTTTTATAATGCATTTTGACATATTTAAAGTAATGCCTTGGATATGAGAAATTTGATATATATATATATATATATTTTGTACACGCCAAACTACTGACCTATTAATTTACAAATTTGATAAAATCGATTACAATTATAATTCTTAATCAAATTAGTGTGGCCTTTAATATTTATCACTAAATAGTTACATCTAGTAAAGCAATTATCTAATTAATTGTTATGACATGTTTTTATAAAAGTTAGAGTAAAGATCTATTTTGATATATTAGAAATTCTTAAAAATTCATTTTAGTTTTGAAATAAATAAAAGTACTTTTTAGTTTTTAAGAAAAATAAATCGAATTAAAGTAGTTCTTATATGAACTACAATTAGGAAATTAGATTTTTTTTAACTTGTCCGATAACTAATCAACTTGATTCTCTCATGTGTAATTTCTATATATATAAAAAAAGACAATTATGTCATTAACAATAATCAAAAATAGATAATTAAGTCACTGCAATAATTAAATGAACAATTTAATCCATGTAATAAAAAATTCACTAAATTATAATATAAATTAAAAAACAACGTCAATAATATCCAAATTAAACTGCAACGCTATCCAAAATGATCTAAAACATAAAAAATAAAAAATAATAAAAAAGTTACAAGCATGTGATCTTATTCTTACCCAATTAATTTTTTCTAATTTATTGATCTGATTTTTGTTTGTCTCTTAAATTTGAATAAGAAATTCACATAAAATAACAAATAACAAGAAGAAAAAAAGTCACAACATGAAAAAGTAAGAATCAAAAATTCCGTCAACGATAAACAAAATATCCACAAATCGCAAAGGCCAAATAGAAATTTCACATAAAATAGCAACAATAAAGCAAAAATCGCATGAATAATACATGAAATCGAACCTTCAAAAACGTGAGCAGGAAGAACAATAATGCATCTTCAGAAACATGAGAGCGAAGAAAAAAAAAGTGAGAATAAAGAAGAAAATGCAGTATCTGAAACAAACGACAAAGATAGTAGAAGTCACATCTTCAGAATCACACACTATTATGGAATCAAAAGAGTTTTTGTCTTAGACTTGTGGTTTTCTTAGATGAGATAACAGTAGGTTTATTTTCTCTAAATTAAGTGAAGAACTAAATTGTCCCTGTTTATTTTTCTTAAAGACTAAAATGTATTTTTAATTTTTTTAGAAACTTAATTGAGTCTTTCAAAATTTCTCAGAGACTAATTTAGTTTGGTTTAATTTTAAATAAAAAAAAACTAAAAAGTATTTTTATTTTTTTTAAAAATTAAATCGAGTCTCTCAAAATTTCTCAAGAACTAAAATAGTTATTTACATTAAAAGTTATTATCACAAATGTCAAATGATTAGTTATAAAATTCATAGACAAAAATACATCTTTTAACTTTAGCTCAAGTTTTTGGTTAAATTTTTTAATTTATTTTTTGATTTAATCATTTAAATTAGATTTTGTTTATGAGATTAACTTTATGTTACGATTTCCCATTTTTAGTCGTTTCATTAAAAAAAAAAAAGTCATATAATCATTAAGTGATAATCTGTGACTTTAAGGGAAAGTTGTATCTCTCCTACTTGACAAGTAAAAATATCAAATTAAATATAAGGTTGTTCAAACCCCGAAAAAACCAAACAAAGAGGGGTTATGAACTATGATCATAACCATCATAGTTAACTTATAAAGTATATATTGACACGATAATAATTTTAAAAAATAAATTGTTAAATATTATTAAGGTAAAATAAATTAATTAAATATTATTAAAGTATCGATGTCTTGTCGATTTCTTCACATTAACACAACAAATTCTTATCAAAATGTATACTTTTTATCTATAATACACTCACTACTTGTTACTATCATGAACAAATTTGAGCTAGATATTTTTATTTTTATATTTTGTTGAGTTTTTTCTGAAATTAGGTTTGGAAGAAGGGAGAAGAATATACAGATCATGAAATTGATATAGACATTATGAATTATGAGTCAATATTATACTGTTACATGTGTTTTTTTTAAAAGGAACTTTCTTAAAAGAATATTATACTTTATTAAAGGAACTTTAATATAGATCAAATAAAAAATAAAGAACTTAAACAAGCATTAGACTAAATTTAAAAAATCACTTGTCTATTTTTATCAAACTTATGAAAACAAATTCTTACTATTTAATTTAATATTGAAATATCTACTAGGGATCCCAACCCAGTCCCTTAATCCGTCGATAAATTCCAACTTTAACCCATATTTTTCACATCACACAAAAATTCTCTTAAATATTTTGGACATTTCTCTCTACCACGGTCAATCTTCCAAATTCAAAAGTGAGTATTAAAATATTTAGAACAAAAATTTCCAACAATTTTACAAACTGAAAAAAATATTGGAAATTTCAGAATTTTTGCATTTAAAAAAAATCAAAAAATAAATAAATTGTTTTCGTATAAAAAAATAAAAAATGTTAATATTAATTTTAGCATAAATTAAGTCGATGTTACATATAAAAGTAAAATAAGCAGCGAAAAACAATTTTTTATATTTTCAGATTTAGTATCGACTTAGCCTCGTTAAAAAAGCAACACATATTATTTTCAGATTATAAATGTTTTTGGATTTGAAAAATTCATAATTATATTATTTTTCAATATACTCACTTGTGTTCTGGATTTTCATGATTTTTTTTGTAAATCAAATTACTTTTCTATAAAAATAATTGAATACTCATTTTGTAATTTTATAGAGTTTATGTGGTATAGAGACTAGGTGGGGTGCATTTTTCTTTAAATTCAAGTTGTGTAGCCCAGGAGTCCAGCAAATTGAATTCTCTGTTAATTCTCAACTATTCAAGTGTACTTTGAAAGGGTGAGTACACCTACCAAACAAGGGTTCAACTATAATCATCAATTTTACTTAACATTTACTCAAATTTGACACCCTTAATATAAATCAACGTGCTTTCATTGTTTTATAATAAGTGTTCTTTTTGCTCATTTAATTATATTAAATATTTGAACATTTATATAGTGTGTTGGTCTTATAACAAGTAATGTTATACATTTGATCATTTAACTCACACTAAAAAAAAAGTGCAATGAAAGAGATAATATAATATTTTTTAAAAATTATCTTTATAATTGATTGGTATAGTGACTATTATCATTAATATAAGGTGAAAGATAGTAAACGAAAATGATGCATATAGTATTAATTTAAAAATACAATTAAAAAAATAATATTATAATATTGAATATTGAAAGAATCATTCATTTTAAGTTTTTTTTTTATAAATAAATCACTCATTATGATGTAAATAGATTATATATTAATTATTATTGTTATCTTTAATTATGAATCATAGAGACACAAATAAATCTGAAAAATTAATATATAGTGAACATATCAAGTGAGATAGATTTTTACAATAAGAGAATGATAGAGTTAAATCTTTACCACACAATAATACATGGATGATCAAGATTAGTAGTAGAAATCATATGATTTTTTTAAGCAATCATTGTCACTTAAATAACTATTAATCATTACTATCCATGTATGGTTGTATAGTCAATATTTAACTCTTTTGTCATCTCATTTGATGGGGTGATGGCAAAATCAGAATCGTTTTTGAGTTTTGGAGATTTAGAGTTTTTGGAATTTTGGTGGATAAAAATCAGATAAAAATTAAATTCAAATATAAAATATAAGTGAATATTCAACTGATTGATAAATAAACCGAATTATAACTATATTATTTTAACTAAATATTTAAAATAAATTTAGATCCAATTTTAAATTTCGGTCTCATAACCGAATTTTTTGCCAGCCTTTGAAATAAGGATGTTTTCTAAAGGATGTTTGAAGGTTTGGCATCTTCTTCTTTCTTGTCTCGTTCACACGGGTAATAGTCTATTTTAGTGAGGAAATTAACAAAATAGGAAGAGAAAGAGAAAAAGAGAAGTGGAATGGTTTCTCACTAAAGAGAAGTCACATAACACTTAAAAAGGGTAATTTAATCTCAACCTTGATTTTAATTTAATGACTAACCATAAATCTTCTCACTTTCATATAAAATTATTATTCTCACTTGATATATTCTTTTATATATATATATTTTTTTTTAATTTGTAACTGAAAAAATTACAACAAATTTTCTGTTTATTCATTTTCTTATAAAACAAGTAAAATGATTTTTAGGCCTAAAAGCCTTTTAAAAGAGTAAAACAAGTATTTAGGCTAGCCCTGCTTGAACTAATTACGAAAATCGTATATTATTGGCATGGTTGATACTATCACTTAAAAAAAAAAAGAGAGAGAGAGAGAGAAAGAGATTGGAGCACCATCCTCTCATTTATTAAATTTCTTTTCTAAAAAAATGAAAAATAAAATAATATAGTGAGACTGCGAGAGTAAACACACGTGAATTTATTCTCATAAACAATATATGTGATCACAAATCAATGTTGATGAGTTTGTTCGTCCATATTGAAGATTTAATTTTTATCTGTGCATGTGGAGATAATTTTGATTGTTGCATTAAGGGATAGCTCATGTTTGTTCATGTATTTACTAAGTGGTTGTGTCATAATAATGAGATATAATTACAATGTAGGTAGATCAAATTATAATAATACAGCCTATGGGGAGTAGTAGTCAAATTAAGGTGGAGAAAAGCAGTTGATTGGTAATAAAAGAGATTATCAGTTAAAAGTTAAACATGAATCGTTATGTTTTATGATTCATTTATCATTTTAAAGTATCTCTTATTTTATATTTTATATTTTATTATTATTATTATTATTATTATTATTATTATTTAGTATTTATTTTTAATTTAGAATTGATTATATATATTTTTATAAATAAAGATTAATATTATAAATTTTTTTATTAAATCACTATTTAATAATTTCTCTAATCCTATGATTGAAACCTTAACCTTTCTTTTTCCTTCTTCACTTCTTTCTTTTCCATGTATCCCTTTTTCACACAACTTTTGATTAAACTTTATTTATATATCTTAGAACAATCTTCAAATTATTATACCTCATTCTCCTTAAAAAAATGGAGTATTAAAAAAAAGAAGTTAAAGTGCATTCATGAAATCATATTAGGTTGAACGTTTTGTCTCGAATTTAAATTTAAAATCTTATATAAATTAATTATAATAGAATTATCATCGCTTCTAACATCAAAAATAAAAATAAAATTAAACTGTAGATTATTTTATAATTATATCAAATATCTAATTCTTTGAATTGAAATATTCTCAATCTTAAATATAAATACAACTAAGATCGAAACATATATATTTGAGATAATTTTTTATATTTTGGTTGGTTAGCCAAGTTTTGTAAATATATTATTTTACTTATCAATAAACTTTGATATATTATCTGTCCCACATTTATATCTTGTCCAACTAATTTGTTTTAAAATTATGAAAGATCCTCGGATATTTTTTTCTCTTTGCCACATTTATTATATTATGTTTTATCATATATAATACACTCCTAAATTTGGGTCTAGGACTAGTAGTAGGTCAGATAGGTGCACTAGTGATCGTATTTATTTATTTAATTTCCATAACTAGATGTTAGTAGCAGTCACATTTTATACAACTCGTATTTATATACCACGTGCAGCATTTGCTTTCAATTTGTTGGGAATTAGGAAATTATTATAAATCACGTGATTCATTATAGTTTGAAAACTACCCTTATGTGTGTTTATTGGGTTTTAGATGAAAAAAAAAATGTTTTTAAGAGTTATTAGTATTAATTAATGGCTGCATCTGATCTTGTCTCCTCTCTCTTAGAAATGGTTGAAAACAAAAATTAAAGATATTATATAGTAATAAAAATTATTCTTTAATTTTGACTTTTTAACATTTAATTAATTAAAATATTAAAATGAATTTTGTATTTCTATCTCTATGTTTTTTTGGCGCTGTTTAAATTTATGGTAAACATTATTGCAGTGCACACACATTGTATTGCATCTCATGGTTGTTTAATTTCATAAGTCTCGTGTCTTGTGGTGTATAGACACATAGTTATCTATTTTACAATAATTGATCTATTAATAAATAAAAAATTGCTTTTAAATGTCATTACTTTTAATTTTTAAGATAACATATTGATTATAAGTGCATGTAAAAATATTTAATATATATCTAAAAAAATTCAAAATAAAGATACTAGATAAGTTTTATGGTATTTTCTTTCTCTCTCAATCTTCTTGTTATTAGGAAAAAAGAGTCGAGATAACATAGAATTTGATCGAAAATAAAAAAAAAAAACTTAATCAATAATTGTTATAGTTATAAAATTTTAAAGGCCAAATTACATTTTTTGTCCTTTAACTTAAGTCCAGGTAACGTTTTGGTCATTTAACCTTTTTTTTTTCCCATTTCAGTATTTTATCTTTCAAAATAATTTCAATTATACCCTTTAAGTGAGATTCCGTTAGGGCAACGTTAACAAACTCCCTCATCCGTTTTCTTTCCAGTCAACGTTCACAAATCTCTTGTTTGGTATACTAATCTCCACTGATTTCCCTCATCTCCACTGAAATTGGAATATGGATTTGGGAACTGAATCTGTGGAAGAGAATGAATTGAATAACGATGGAAATGAAAATGGAACCAAGGGTGAACGAGATTCAGTTTCTGATGAGAAATTAGGGTTTCAATTTGATGGGAATTTTGCGTCCAAACCGGATCACAATGGAGTTGTTGTTGAAGTGGGTAGTGAGGAAGGTGTTAATTCCAAAGAAACACCAAAAAAAGGGGGTTGGGTTGAAGAAATGGAAGAGAATTAAGAGGGATGTTGTTAGGGATCACAATTCGAGTGCTGATGATTCGAGTAAAGTGTTGAAGAGAGGGTTGTCTGGCTCTGGCAATGCTAATTTGAGTGAAAATCTGCGCGGTGTTAAGGAAAAAAACGATGGATCTTCGAATGCGTTTGGGAATGTAGTGTTTTCTGATGGATATGCTATCCGTGGTTCTAGTTCAGATTCTAGATATGCAGTTGGATCTGGTTTTGCTGTTGGGACTGATTCTGAGAATAGTGAGGATCGGAGTAGTAAGTCTTCCACAGCAGCTAGTGAGCCGAAGGTGAGGCACGATAAAAATCGTGGTAGTAGGAATACAAGTTCGAAGAATTTGGTTAACACGGAAATCAGTGGAGATGAGTATACCAAACAAGAGATTTGTGAATGTTGACTGGAAAAGAAACGGATGAGAGAGTTTGTTAACGTTGCCCTAACGGAATCTCACTTAAAGGGTATAATTGAAATTATTTTGAAAGATAAAATACTGAAATGGGAAAAAAAAAAGTTAAAGGACCAAAACGTTATCTGGACTTAAGTTAAAGGACCAAAAATGTAATTTGGTCAAATTTTAAATTATTTACTTTTAATTGAAATTAATTAATTAATATTTAAGTCTAATAAAATGAATATTTGTTAACTTGATCAATAATATTTTAGTTATAATTTTTTTAAATGATTAGTATTTAATTGAAATTAATTAATTAATCATTTGAGTTTAATGAAAGGAATATTTGTTAACTAAAATAGAAAAGAGAATAATGAAGGTTTAAATCACGACAAAATGGCACCGAACTTGTAGTTTTGAAGAACAGAAATTGAATGCACCATTAATATATAGTTTTTTATGGATAAATGTGTCATCAGTGTTATCAACAAATATGTGCATGATATTTTTTTTTTGGAATAAATACGTGCTTTATGTAATAAAAAACAAATGAACTTTTCTAATATTTTATAATATCCTTAATTAATTATCGACAAAAAGAATATCCTTTTTTTCTTTTTAAGATATCCTTAATTTAATGTATTTTTTTATATATTTTATTTTAAATAATTCAATTTATTAGTTTTATATTTCTGTAGAATAATTTAAACAATAAATTTAATTTTTATTGTAATTGTGTATATTAAATATGATCAATTTTCTTAATATACATAATTTAATATATTTTTATTTATATTTTATTTCAGATAAAGTATTTCATTAGAATTACAATATAAATCATTTTAGCAAATGATGCATTTATGGTTTACTATAAAACAAAAATCCATTTTATTAATACCATGGAAAAGATCAAGGAGTAATACTTAATCTATCTAGAATATAAACAACAACAAAATCATATTTGTTAATCCAAATATAGATAAATTTTAGAATTATTTTATTAATATACTCTATTTCTGAAAAAACTTTACTTAAATATCCTATTTAAAAAAATATATATCAAAATGTTCTAATTTTTAACACCAAGAGGTGGCATCTCCGAGTCGTATCTTAAGATGTGACCAACTACTACATATATTTTAATTTATTTAATTTTATTAATATAATTTTTTTAAAAATATTTTAATTATTTTTTATTAATTAAATTAACAATTCTTTTAATTTTTTAAATGTTAAAAAAAATATGTAATAGTTGGTCGCATCCAACCTTTCATTGAGGACAAAAATAAAATTCTTCACACATGTTAGCATCTCGAGGGTGACCTCATAGTGGTCCCAAAAAAATAGAGCATTTTAGTTTTTTTTTTTTTTAAGTAAGGAATTTAGGTGAAGTTTTTTAAAAAGTAGAGTATATTAATAAAAAATCCAAAACTTGACTATACTATATTTATAATTCCTATAATGCTTTTTAATTAATGTAGTTTTTATTTTTTAATAACTCATTTTATTTTCATGGAACAGGTTCACATGAAATCCAAATTAAAGAATACGATGGTTTATTTTATTACTTTGAGAAAGTTAAATAAATCCAACAATTTTTCATTAAGGGTGCGATTTTTCACTTATATATTAGATCAAATTATGGAGAGGGAGTAGTTAACTAGAGATATAATAGGAAAAATATAATTAATAATTTATTAAACATACCAAATGAGAAGTAACAAAATCATCTCTAAAATGACTTACTATTTTGGTTTTAATATAAGTAAAATTAACTAATTTCTCTCTTATTAAGAAATTAAATTAAATGTAATTAATCTTTTTAATCTCATACAAAATATAAAAGTACATTCTCGAAATAGCCTTTCATGAAAACGTATTCCATGATAATAAAATAGTCATTGAAAAGTAAACTTAGATTAATAAAAATATTTTGGGATACATATCATAAAATAGAGCGAAAGTTAATTATATATATTTTTATAAGAAACAAAAAATATTAGTATTTTTTCTTATATTTGAGGCTCAAGAGAGCATAATAAAAGAAAGAACAAGCAATATAGACTTCCATTTCTTTTGAGAAGACGAAATTACTCTTTCTCAACTTTAAACTCAATGTGTTTTGAAATTAATTACTCTCTTTATTTGATAATATGCATGGTTGATCTATTTGATAATTTATACATAATAAAAAAATAAATAAATGAAAGAGATAAAAAAAAATATTTTTATTAATTTACTCTTATTAAATATTAATATTTATAATTTTTTAGAAGTATACCTCGGAAAATAATTTTTGACAAGTATATCTAATGCACTTATCTAGGGGTAAACCCTTGCAAATAATTTTTTTTACCCATGCAGTCGGGTCTCTTAAAATATTTGGACTGAAATATTATTTTTCTTTTAGTGATATTGAATAGAAAATGATAAATGTATTTTGATATTAATTAGTTGATTTCATAAGTCCTAATTAATATGCTTGTGGTGTATAGACACGTAGCTAGGAGAAATGAATCCCTCTCTCTCAATGGCAAAATTGGCCCCCAAACTACACTTCTACTTCTACGAGAGTTTCAATTTGACAAATTTATTAATTATTGGGCCTAGTTTATATGCTGGAAGGGGTAAAAAAATTTATTGTTAATTTTTTTTTTTAAAAAAGCATCTAACACAAAAAACCCCTAAATTTTTATGGGTTCAGTGGGACCTATGGATCTACTTTTTCAAAAAAAAAAATCAATTTTATTTTAAAAAAATATTTGAAAAAATATTTTTTATTTTTTGCGAGAAATAATTCTTTTAATTTTTCCAATAAAAAAAAATTACAATTTTTTTCTCAAAATTTTTTTAGTTTGAAAAAAAAATCAAATTTTTTCAATTTCTGAGAAAAATAAATTTTAAAAATTTTTCAAAAAAAATTTCAAAATTAATAAAATATTGGATATATGAACCTCTTCTCATAAGCCCACAAAAAATAATGAAATAATAAGCCACAATTTAAAAAAAAAATATTTAAAAAATATAATATTATAAACTTAATAAAAAAAAATTAGTCCTCTCAACTGCTCATTATTATCGTTTTCGTCATTTGAAACCATAAAAGGAGTGATAGATCATCTTGACAATGAGGGTTTTCAAGAAGAGGAAAATGAATTCATTACATCACATTTGAGGTTAGGATTTCTGTTTAATAATTTCCATTACAGGAAATTTGAAGATGTTGATGTGATTAGTTGATTTCTCATAGGATTATGTTAAATTTTGTTTAGAAAGATTTTCTTTTGCTTTAAATTCGCATGCTTGCTTCAATTCCTTTTTCACTCTTGGACTCTTGTGAATCTTGTATACTTTTGATAGTTTTTTTTAACTTATTTTTGTTATTGTGAATTTTAAAGTCTTGTATATTAGGAATCTATTTTCTTTTGGTTAAGGGAACAAGTTTTTGTTGTTATTGTTAAATTAGAAGTATCTAATTGATCACATAATCCTACTATATAATTTAATTGAACTAAATATAGAGAATCAAATTGCATCCAGATGTAACTAAGCAATCATCTAAAGCTTAACTACTTACATTCATTGGTTATTGTACTTATGTTTCCAGTTGATTTTATACAATGAATAATTGTTCTTATGTTCTTCTGTTGAAGAGTTGATATTATCACTACAAGAAAAACACCATTTTGTGGCCAATTTTATAAATATTTTGTGGCCGAGTAAAACCCTCACAAATTAGTGACCGAAAAAGCCCTCACAAATGTCAAAATTGAAATTGGTCTTTATTTGTGGCTGAAAAAGCCCTCACAAATTTTTAAATATTTAACTGGATTTTGTGGCTGCCTAAGCCCTCACAAAATCACAAAGGCAGACTTTTGTGGCTGCAAAAGCCCTCACAAACGGCTGTCTTTTGTGGTTGCAAAAGCCCTCACAAATGTCAATCTGTTTCTGGCACTTTGTGGCTGCAAAAGCCCTCACAAAATTTTGTGATCAGCTTCTTTGTGGCTGCCAAAAGCCCTCACAAAAGTCACCTTTGTGGCTGATTATAGCCATTTGTGAGGGCAAAAGCCCTCACAAAATGCTTGTTTTCTTGTTGTGTATGACTGGATGACTCTCATTGATTGATATTATGACTAGGTGAGTCTCGTTAATTTTCCCATTATATCAGCTGACCTTAGCGTCGGAGTAGCCGACGCAATCAAATTTGTTGATTTTGCCATTCGCGACAGCCATCCGACGCTAAAGATTTTCCCAAATACAATGTCAATGGATATAATATAGCGTCAGATGTTTTTATTTTGCTTGTAGTGTCGACTTAGAGTAGCCTAACCGACACTAAGTTAACGTACCAACGCTAAGTTAGCGTACCGACGCTAAGTTAGCGTCATATGGTATTTGGCCGACGCTATCGATTAGCTCCGACCGTTTTAACGTAAGCCTGTGGCCGACACTAGTCGGATGCTACATCAGCTTTAGCGTCAGCTTTTATCCTATTAACGTGAACTTTGGGCCGATGCTAAAATCAGTTTCTCTAGTAGTGGATCTTAAGTCTACAAAAAATAATTAAATAATAAACCACAATTTAAAAAAAAACTATTTTAAAAAATATAATATTATAAACTTAATAAAAAATAATTTAAGAGAAACTTTGACTTTTGTAGCTTTATTGACACCTCTAGAGATAATTTATTTGTGAGAGAGAAAAAAATGGGAGAGTGTCTTAGTTTTTGGGAGTAAGATATTCAAACTCTCGTTTAACTTAATATCATAGTTGATAAGAACCACATGTGAAACTAAGACCCAAGGCCTAGATGTTAGGCTGAATATTGTAACTATATTATAGTCCTACACTACTAATCCTATGCTGAAATTTAAGCAAAACACGAACATAGAAAAGTGTATTTATTTGGTTTAAAATTAAAATTAATTGTTTTCACCTTTTTTATATTGTATTCTAGAGAGGGAATAGTGGATCATAGTTTGTACTAATGCAACCGTAGCCCACCTAAAAATTTAATATGCTACTTATATAAAAAAAAGTTATTTTGCAACAATTGTTAACTATATTTTGGAAGAGAATTATATCAGACACTTTAACATGACATTTTTGCAATTCATTTGTATTGTTTTAGCAATATATAAACTAAAATCCCAAAGTACAAAATACAAAATTCAAACCACATTTTTTTTTTGAAAAACAACGATGCCAACCACCAACTCAATTTTAATTTCATTACACTTAAAATATTTAATATATGTAGCATGTTTTAGTAGAAAATTCTAAAATACATAAAAAAATTAACATGTTTTAGTATTATCACAGTTAAATTATTAATAATTAAATAACATATCATCTATGTACTAAAATTTTTAATCTATTCAATTTTTATAGATATTATAATAATGCATAAATAGAAAAATTAAATAAAAAAATATTTATAAAATAATTTATAATACAATACACACTCTATTTTTAATTATGTCATGTAACTTCTCTTATTTAATTTATTTAGACCCATAATTATGCCACTATACACATCTTGAAAAAGACATGTACAAAGAGATCATTAAAAAACCCCAACCAAACTTTCTTTGCGCATTAATTACGTACGTTTATCTTACCTTGAGCAACTATAGTATATATACATAAAGTTAGCAAGAATATATCTTAATTAACCAAACAAAATTACATAATCATTATTATGGGGTGCATAAGCATAAGCATAATCATTTTCATAATACTAATGATAACACAAATTATGATGATGAGTTGCAAAGCTGGGAATGTACCAGCAGTAATTGTTTTTGGTGACTCTTCGGTTGATTCTGGAAACAACAATAAAATTGCAACGGTTCTCAAAAGCAATTTCAAACCCTACGGCCGTGACTTCGAAGGCGGCCGCCCGACCGGACGCTTCTGCAACGGTCGTGTTCCGCCTGATTTCATTGCCAAGGCTTTCGGCGTTAAGGACGCTATACCAGCTTATTTGGATCGTGCTTATACAATTGAAGATTTTAAGACTGGCGTTTGTTTTGCTTCTGCTGGAACTGGATATGATAATGCAACTTCTGCTGTACTAGTAAGATTTTTTGGTAAAATTTTATTTATAATTTTAAAATAAAGTATTTAATTTTTTTGGTAAAAAATAGTTTATAAGGGTAATTTTTTCACTTTTATTTCCTTTGATAAATATTTTGCTTATAAAAAAAAATAATAGTATAATTTTTTTGTTTGGATCTCTTTTTGTGTTTTGTTTTGGTTGTGTTTTCTCCTTGATAAGTACTGATTGGTTTCTTTAAATATTAATCTTTTCAAGGAAAACTATATTTTTTGTTTCTTTTATTTTACAAGATTTTTAGTTTTTTTTATAGAAGAAGATTTTGGTTTTTTAGTTATCAGAGTCTTTGACACGTATTATTAATATTTGTCAATAATAAAAAATATTTTAAAATTAAAAAAAAAAACCAATTATTAGTATGTAGGCTTTTGAAATTCATTTGAGTACTTTATCACAAACAAAAAAAGGCTTTGAAAATCAATAAAACAAACGTGCAATTATTAATGATTTAATTCGAAGTAGCTAAGTCTAGCTTCCATATTAATTTAGGGTTTCACTCTTTAACCCATCACTCTAGCTATCTCCTATAATTAATGTTTCTCTACCTGTCTCTCTACCAAATATTTTTTTAATATCTTTCTAATTAATATATATGTGATAATAATTCACTCATTGATGAGTATAAAAAAACAAGTACAACTGTACAAGCTATGTTTGCTTATGAAGGAAATTACAAAATAGGTTATTCATTATTGTACAATTTTACCATCTAGTGTTGAGAAAGACAACTCTAAGAAAAATAGTTAGTATTATATGATTAAGAGTGAAAAATTATTATAAAAAAAAGTGTTGATTACTAACCATCGAAGTTTACTAGTATGTGATATGATAATTTCCTTTCCATTGCCACCACATAAAATTAGTAAATTTTCTTTTTTAATGTTTATAAATATAATATAAATTTTTAAAAATTTGAACTCTCATTGATTTGAGTTAAATACGTACGATAGGTGATATTGATATTTGTTTGTTTTCTAAATTGACGACCTATTTTGATTTCTTAAATAAACTAATTAAATTAACCTTTGCTGAAAAAAAAAGTCCAATACATATTGAACTCTAAGATAGATTTTATTATGAGGCTTTTTAAAGTTTATGATAATATTTTAGTAAACTATGTACTAAAATTTTCTTTAAATTCTATTCTTTTTAGAGTTTTAGATGTTTTAGAATGCAAAAGTACTGTTTTTAAATTATTATAATTGATTTTTTTTTTCGGTTTGATAATAAAGTTAATCAATTCAATTTAAAAATAATTAATCTATTTAATCTTTATTGATACATTATTTTATTGATTTTAATTTTAAAATAAGAGAATATATAATGTCATCAACTTATAAGTACATGATCACATGGAAACTTTTTATTAAGTAGAATTTATTTCTCTATCGAGAAGCAAAATGATGATAGTGTTACTTTTGGATCGGTCCTAAAAAACTAATTAATTAACATCGTTTGTGTATTTAATATTTCACAGAATGTGATACCACTATGGAAGGAAATAGAATTCTACAAGGAGTATCAACATAAATTGAGATACCATGTTGGTGAAGAGAAGGCAAATGAAATCATAACCGAAGCATTATATCTAATAAGCTTAGGAACAAATGATTTCCTTGAAAATTATTATGTTTTACCAAAACGACAATTCCATTTCACCATATCACAATATCAAAATTTTCTAGTTGGTATTGCTGAGAATTTCATTAGAAAATTGTATACACTTGGTGCTAGGAAATTATCCATAACTGGTCTTGTTCCTATAGGGTGTCTTCCATTAGAGAGGGCTACAAATTTTTTTGGTGACTTTGGTTGCAATGAAAATTACAACAAAGTGGCTTTGCAATTTAATGCAAAGTTGGAGAAAATGATATCAAAGTTAAATAGGGAGCTCCCACAATTGAAAGCCTTGTCAGCAAATGCATATGACATTATCCATGATGTTATTACAAGACCTTCCTTTTATGGTATGTTTTATTTATTTGTTCTTACTTATATAATATATATTTGTATGTTTTATTTTATATGTTGCACTTTTCTTTCATTGGCTATACCATAAATGGAAGCAACAAAAACATACCTCCATGTCATCTTAAATATAAATAAAAACTAAATAAAATGAATAAAAAAATGAGAAGTTCGGTAAAAAAAAACTCAAGTCACTATAGATAAGACTTCAAATATATTTATAAAAAGATGTATAATCATCTTATAAATTAATTTTGTAAGTATGAAAAATTTAATTATTGTACATTATAATATAAAAATATTTATATTGTGATTATATATTTATAGACACGACTTTAAAAATAAATATCATAAAAATTAAATATATATATATATATATATATATATATATAAATTAAATTCAAGCATCAATTAGGAACAGTAGAAAAAGCTTATAGTTTGTTCAGTTCACATGTGGTTTTCAAATTATTATCCTGTTAGTGAGGTAGGGCTGGCCTAGACTTAAGCCGGTGGCCCATGCGAACTACTCCCATGCCTTAGGTTTTAGGGATTTCATTTTTCAATACAATTGATTAGGTCCTCTTCCAATGTTCTCAGCTCATAGAGTTATCACATTTTTTAAAACATTTAAAATGTTAACAAGACACTATCTTACACATAATTCTCAATACACTATTCTATTCTGTATTCGTTGAATTTTTAATAGGATCCACTAAATTATGTGGGATTCACATATATTTGGTACTTCTATATGAATTTTAATCAATAATAATAAGTGTGTATTATTAGCTTTTCTTAAAATATTTGATAAATAATATATAACTAATATTTTTAAATTGAATATAATTGTTATTAAATGAATTTAATTTATATACACTATAAATATAAAAAAAAATTATATTATTTGTTAATCATATTCGTTAGATCATTATAGATGTTTGACTTTTATCATAATTATTTCTAAAGTTATTTTAATGAATGATTGTAATGAAATGACAATGTCAAACTTGTTACACTGAGAGTGCATACAATTAAATTTTATCAAATTAAAATAAATAATAAATATTATTTTTCCTTTTTTTGTGAAAATATATTATTTTACCCTTTTAATATGTATTACAAAATAAAACATAAATTACTTTATAAAATAGTTCTAAATTTTTTTTAACAAGTAAAATAGTGCTAAGTTAGTATAAAAAAGCAAAATTTGCCAATAGAAATATAATATTTTTGATGACTTTATTAGTTGATACAAACTAGTAAGAAGTTTCAAGTTTTTGAAATAATATACCGGATATAGTTTGTGAATAAAAGTAAATATTTGTGGTAGCTTTACTTTGACAAAAGTCCTCTCTTGTATATATTGTGTTTCAGAGCTGCTAGTTGAAATTATAGAGGTGTGACCATATTTTATAAATGTACTACCTTATAATAAATAATATAGTACTACCTAGTGAAGTTTTATTAGGTATGCTTTTATTTCTCTTCATAAAAAATGTGAATGTGTTTACTATTGTTGATTGCTAAGCTCATATGTGTGATTATAAATAGAATATAAATTCTCACAATTAGATTATTAAAGATGATTTAATTTTAATATTTTGTAGGATTTGAGGTGGTAGAGAAAGCATGTTGTTCAACTGGAACATTTGAGATGAGTTACTTATGCAGTGAGAAGAATCCATATACATGCAAAGATGCAAACAAATATGTGTTTTGGGATGCCTTTCATCCTACTGAGAAGACTAATCGCATTGCCTCTAATTTTTTAATACCCAAACTTCTAGCAGCTTTTAAATGATTCATCAATTCTTTTTTTTTCCTTAGCTTTTATGTATAATTACTTGTTTTTATGCTAAACAAAATTTAATGCTATTATTATTATTATTATTAATATTATTATTATTATTATTATTATTATTATTATTATTATTATTATTATTATTATTATTATTATTATTATATATTTTTTTTTTGTATTGTTCTATCTCACTTCCATTTTTACCTGTTTTCTTCTTTTTAGTTCTACGTTTACTCATTCAATTGTTAAAACTTACTATGATATTTTGTATAAGGATTCAAATTGGTATTTTAGTAAAAAATAAAAATATTAATTTTATCCTCCCAAATTTGAAAAACAATCAAAATAGTTATTTATCATGAGGTCTAAAATGAACTTAAATAATATATCAAGATGCTATATTTAATAAACATTTTAAGTTTATTTTAATAAAAATTAATTACTTTTTAATTATTTATCATATACCAAAGAGATCTTCAGTGTTTTCCTCAAAATCAATCATAGACTTTAATGTTTTTCTTCTTTTGAAAATAGATAACTATTTTTTGCCCCGTTATAAGAAAATTATGGATCCACCACTGATAGATGTTGGATTTTGATGTGATGTTTCAAGGAAAAAGAAAACTGTATTAGTAATACAATGAAGGGGTGTAAATAGTTTACATATTCTTGATTGAACAAAATCTCGAAAAATAAAAAAATAGAAAGTCTGGCTTGGTTCATTTTTACAAACTATTATCTCCAAATCTGAATCAAATCAAACCATTCAAGAACGAGTTAATTTGTTCCAGTTTAATTGAGTTAATATTTTTCTTCAAAAAGATCGAGTTATCAATTTTTTTAAAAATTCAGATAATTATTATAAAATATTAATTAATTTTTTTAACTTTAGATTTTTGGGCTAATTTTTTTTCTTTAACTTTATAAATATTTTTAGACCAACTTTGTACATCTTTGTATCGCTACAAAATTATCCTGTAATTAATTTTAGTATTATTAAAATTAAATATGTTTAATTATCATTTGATTTTAAAATTTCAAATAATTTTTTGTAAATATGTGTTGCACATTATAAAAAGTTTATTCATAAAGAATTTAGAGCTTTTTAATTTGAGATAAATTAAATATAAATTTTTAAATGTTATAAATTCAAAATAAAAGTAACATGCAAAAAATATAGACATAGAAATTAAATTGAATTTATTTTTTTATTGATAATTTATAATAGAGAACAAAATTATTTGAAGAATAATTTTATATAGATTAAAAAATAGAATTTTTTAAAAAACTAAAAATACAAATTATTACATTAATTGACAAAAACTTGTTTAACCTTTTAAAACACGTATATAAGCTATCATAATCTACTACACTACTAATACATGGCAAAATAATATAAATAATAGTAAAATATAATCAATTATTTCGATTTAACTATATTATTAGTGTTATAGATTATGATAGATTATATACCTATTTTAGAAGTATAAAATGGATTAAACAAGTTTTTAGTGAATGTAAAAATTCAAGACTCAAATTAAAGAGTATGTGTCATTGATCTAAAAAATAAATTAAATAATATCGATGATTGAGATAATTAATCACATTAATTAAATAAATAACTAATTAATAAAAAATAACTAGTATAACTACCTAATAAAATATCTATAAAAAATACTTAAGCTTCGATGATGTAGTGTTGTAGGAGACAATGCGCAGCCACAAGCATCCGGTTTAACTTTTAGTACTTCTTGAAGAGCAAGATATGGATATATATTTTTTTGAATTGTTGATGTTTGATTGATTTATAAAACACTGAATGAATGGTACTTGCATCTCTTTAAACATATAGTAGTATAATTTTCTATAGCTAAGGGGGCAAACTATATTAAAAATTGCTGAAACCGAAGTTATGCTAAAATAAACCGTCCAAAGTCAATTACTATCTATTATTTTTCTCATTATTTGTCTATATCACAATAGCGTATATATATCAGTACTATAAATATTTTAATTAATATATTTTTTAATTTGTCTATATTCTATATATATATATATATGAATTAATTTTAATAATATTGTAATATATTAATTTTTTAATTTACGTACAAGTCATTTTTTTCAAATCATTGTAACTAAATATTTTCCTTCTTTTAATCTCATCTTCCTCCAAGGTCTCACATTGTTAAATTATTTAGAATTCAAATAGGTGTGTCCATTATCTTGTTCATTAATCTAGACCACATAACAATTACTAATATCATTAACATAATTGTTGTGACTAGTAATTTATTGCAGTGACTAGTAATCTAAGTCATATTCAAAATCTTCCATTGTTCTACCTCCTAAATAGTCATTACCAAACCTCTCATTCACAAATTGGCCTCTATCATAAAGTTCTACTTCAAATTTAGGGTCACTCATGTCTGAAATACAAACATAATAAAATTAATTTCAATTAGAATAAAAATAGAATTACAAGGAACCAACATGAAGAATAGCAATAATCCATGAAATTTACAATAATACAAACACAAACTCAATGACTCAAACAAGCTATCACAGGTTGCACTTGGTCACTAAAAGTCGTATGTCGTATGTCGCACACGATCGACATTAGGTTACCGTTACAATTTTTTTAATTTAATTTAAAAATTCTCATATAGTTTAAGGACGCACATATTAATTAAACCTAATTATTACGTACATACTCATTCCTTTAGGAATAATTGATGATTGCATTTATCAAAATAAAATCGAAAATGAAATTATTCATTTTAATGAGATATTGATTTTTTTTTTTTTTTTTTTACAAAATTTTAAAACTATTATTACATTTTGCAAAATGCTTGAGAGAAAATAACTATCGAATAATCACTATATGTGCATTTTATATTATAGAATATAAATATTTTTTATACAATATAAATAGGATACTCTTATCAACTATAACTCCAACTAAAATAATTATAAAAAATGAGTTAGATTTTTAAAAATACTATAATCTTTTAAAATGAAATATAAATATTATTTAATTAAAAAATAAATATATTTAATTTAAAATTTAAATTAAATACACTATTTATATTATATTATATACATCAACTTATTAAATATTATTTATATTTATATTTTATTTTGAAAAAAACAAATGCTGCAGACAGGAGAATTATGCTGGTTACTTGTGTAACACATTTATTGGGCAATAGACATAAATCACATCACCTCCATTCCTGTTAGAACATAGAAGCATTGAATGGAATTGAATTATTTAATGGTTTCATTGGCATAGGCCATAAACTGAGAGGAACTTGTTTGTCCCTTCTTGGACGGTTGCAACTGTCTAATTAATCGTGGCACCTTCTAGTAGTTAGTTGGTGTGGAAAAATCAATCAGGCATGCTTCTTAATATAATAATTTCTAGGATTCAAAACTTTTCTATTTATATACAATGTAGTAATATACTCTACTAACTTGATTCAAAAATTCTTTTCTTACCATGAAACAGACCACGTGTACTTAGGATTGCACCTAGACATCATATATATATATATATAATTTTAAATAATCAGTTTTTATAATTAATTTATATAATAGGATTTGATTTTATAAAATTAATTAAGAAGTAGTTATATTTATAATCAATTTTACAACTAATATCTTTTTCAAGATTTTTCTTTTCGAAAATATTTTCTTGAAGAAAAAAATCAATGTTTTTTATAAAAAAATTTGTTTGGAATTTTTTTTCAATTTTAATTTAAAAAAGATAGACATACATTTTTTTTTTCTGAAAAAAGTAAAAAAAATGTAGAAAAATTACCAAATTTCTTTTGCTCATGATATATAAATACATATATGTCCATTCAAATTTCTTTTGCTCATGATATATAAATACATATATGGATTGGTTAAAAATCATAGTTTAAGAGCTTGTTTGATTGAGTTTTCTTTTTCAATTTTTGAAAACTATTTTGTAAATTAATTTTAAGAAAGTGTTTTTAAGAAGAAATTTTTTAAAATATTTGTTTGATCATCCTATTTCTAAAATCTATTTTAGAGATGAGAAAATGAAGAAAAAAAAATTGTTTGGTAAGCTTGTTTTTAAAATCTATAAAATGAAAATTTTCTTTGATACATATATTTAAAATTGAATATAATTATTTTATGAAGAATCTAAAATGAAGGAAATTAATTATGTAAGATATACAATAGATTTGGTCAAATTCAACGTAATTCCTGTGAATTACCATGCAGTTTTGATTGATTATAAGGCAAACGTCATTTGTAATGATATTTTTAAAATTTTGATATGATCTAAATTAATATTGTTTAAATTATATCATTTTTTTGTTGATTCAAATGATAAATTATATAATATTAATTTAATATTACTACTATAAAGTTATATATAAGTAACAAAATTTAAGCATAATATCATGAATAATATTCTAAAAATTAACATTACAAAATAACATTGATAGATTATATTTGGAATATATCAAATAATAAAATAAATATTAAATTAAAAAAAAAGTATTATGAAAAAATTAAACAAACAAATAATAGATTAAAGTAATATTTTGTTTTTGATGGAATAAAATTTAGGGTGAGAGAATTGTGCTCCAGTACAAGGTAGGAAGTACCTCAAGATCATTGAACACTTACAGATTATATTTGTCTCAGATATTAACAAGAATCGTAGTTGTCTTTTTACTACTAGAGTTACATTAAAGTAATACCTCATACTAATAAAAAAAATATATTAAAACCTTTATTTATACAATTTTATTTAATTTTAAAAAATAAAATTTAATCTGATCCGAACAGATTTTGCAAAAGAAGGTCCAAACACGTATAATAATATTTAATTTTATACAATTTTTGGTTCCATTTGTACATTTATTTGGATCAATTTAAATGTGACTACTCATTATGTGAATACACCTTCCTCCATCTAATCATATATATATATAAAGATGGTTGAATTTGAATACATATGCATTTTCCTTTTTGTTTTAATTACTATAATATTTTTTTTAGTAAGCAAACTACCAACCAGGAAACTGCCATCACAAATAAAGGCTAAAACAAGTGCAAACAGAGGATTTGTTCATGTTGCAGTTCCATTTGATTGCTATTTCTTTTTTTATAAAATGAATTGTAAAATATTACCATTATGCCATTAATGAAAATTACTCATTCTCCGTGTGTTTTCATTTAAAAAAAAAAAATAGAGAACTGAAAAATAAAACTATTTAAAGCTCTTTCTATTTTTTAGTTTTTAAAACAGAAAATTAAAAATAGTTTCCAAAACTAATATTTAAAAATTAACATTTCAAATAAGTTTTTTAATTTTTAATTTTTTGAAAACTAAAATACTGTTTTTGAAAAGCAAATCAAACAGGCCCTAAATATCTGATTTTTTAAAACCAATTATAGATGTGGTTTGGTTGGAAAGCTGTTTATTTTGTGCAACCTTGATGTATTGTCAGTCTAATTTAATTTTACATCGATATTTTCATGCACGAGGTCCTAAAATTGATTCTAAAAAATTGTGTTTTTTTGAATAATTTTTAAGACTTCATTTCTTTAGAAAATCAATTTTTAATATTAAAATAGGACTCCAGATCATTGTTTAAGTCGACCCTATATTTTATTTAATATTGTCCCAAAAAACTTGTTGGCAACAAGAAGTTAGGCATCTTAGGAGCAATGATGAATTTATATTTATCCTCCATTCATGCTTTTCAATTCTTAAGTTTAGATGTTAATATATGATTAAGAGGGAGATATTTTATTCAAGTTGGTTTGTTGTTAGTTGTTGTCAAGTCCATGTGAAAAGTGTAGAATAATATTAATTAAGAAATCATTAGTAGAATAGTTATAAATCTTCAGTCTTTTTGTTGTGGTATTGATTTAAATATAAAGTTAAGGGTTTTACTTGTGATTTTTACCATTGGTATTTTTAATTTTTGGTGTATTTAGATGCTTTTTTTGAACATTTTGATATGATAATTGGGTATCTTGTACCATGTGTTGATTTTTCTACTTTTAACGTATCTTGTGTTTAGAGAGTCTCTTTTTTATGTTTAAATACATCTTTGTTTCTTAAAAAAAGAAAACTAAATTTCTAACGGCATAAAACAAAACGTCAAAAAGTGTTATTCATGTGTTAATGTCATTGGTGCATCTTTTAAGATAAATTTTTTTTCTAAACTGTAGCAGTTAAATATGTTTTACTAAATTTATCTGTAATTTACTATCTCACATAATATTTTGTAAAATTAATAATCGAGTCTAAGTAGTCAATAAATCTTAGTTATGATTAAATTGATTAGAGATATTCGAATTTCATCTCTAACTAAAAAATCATTGAACAATTTTATTTCTTATTTTTTAACCAAATTGAATTATTAGAACTACTTTCTCTTGAAAATTAGAAATCACACGTATATAATCTAATGAAAAGTAATTTGCTTTTATTTATATTGAAAATGGTCCCTATTGAAATTAATGATTTTACAAAAAGTGCAAAAATAAATATTATTTAATTAATTTATCAAAAAGAAAAATTATTTGATTAATAAAACATTACTTAGTGAAAATTCGAATTAATCTATAGTAAAAACTCTAAGACTTTTTGAACCCTTACAAAAATAAATTTTAACACGTAAGTCTTTAAGTAAACTATCATCTACAAATTGAGTTGTTTTTGCTTATGTGAAATTTTTTGTCCACTAAAACATGTCAACTTGTCACCACAATGTCTATGTGTCCTATGATGAATTTATGATCAATTTAATTTCTAACAATATTTTAAAAAGACATTTCAATCATCCTATCTGTTATATATATATATATATATATATATATATATCTATATATATATATATATATATAGATATAATTAATGCAATTATAACATCAATCTACATTTTAGTCCTTAATAATACCCTGAAAGGAACATTGAGTCATTCTATATCATTCTTATGCATTACATGTATATATTTAAAGGCAATGAGTGATCGATAAAAGACCCACAACAATGTCATCAAAATTCTAACAAAAATGTAACTAAAAAAGTGGTATAAATTTTTTCCACAAAACACTCGATACCAGTAGCAGAAATCATTCACAACAATTCCAACAAAATACCAAAATCAAAGTAAATAAAAAATTGATGCATAATATTAGCAAAAAAAAGTTATCTCATGGTTCCATGTTAAATTACATTAAATCTAGGTAGATGATAGTGGTTCAAATCCAAGAGTGAAAGTCATTCTTATAATGTTTGTGGACAAATCACCTCATACGTCTTTGTGGATCACTTTAGTATGTACCTTTACATATTGTATGGATATTATATGTTACTTTTACATATTTACATATAATGTATAAGAATGAGATAGAGGAATTGAAATGTCCCTTTTAGAGTACTCTCGTGGACTAAAATATGATTAATATTATAATATATTTTTCAATGATATTTCTATTTGGAACGAACGATAATTACACGATGGTGTAATTATGACAATACCAGTGAATTCTATCTAACAACTCTCTTTATAGGGAATCTTATCAACTCTTTTGAGAAAATTTGGAAGGCTCCGTTAATATCTTCATTGTTTGATTAGACAACAAGTACCAAAATATTACACACTTCTTTATTTAATTTGGTTCCTAGTGATAGAAGGTTTTGTGTGCAAGGAGAAAAATGAGAATACTCAGTGAAAAACACCAACATGTTATATGTTCAAGACTTTATGAGATCTCCCACTAGAGAATGCCCAAACAATGGAATCTCATCTAGAACCTCAAGCATCCACCAAAAATAAAAAATAAAAACATATTATGACGTATATGTAGGAGGTGCCTCCCTACTAGAGGTAGATTTTAACAGTGTGGTATTGAGTATGAAGTAACAATGTCGATTTACAAGGAAGGGGGGTTTGAATTGTAAATGTACCTTTTAAAATTCCTGTTAAAAGCTTAAGAAAATAACTCAAGATTGATCTTGGTTATGAAAACAGAGAAACAGAGAACGTTCTTGATTTTATTATAAAACAGAGAACGTTCCTTGATTAGCTTAAAACAGAAAATCAGTTTGTGTTTTATCTTAGTTAATCAATTAAGTTTAACAAATAAAGAGATAGGATAGATAATACCACACAAAGAAATATTCTAGTTCACTCAACTTGGGTTACGTTCAGTTCTCACACTGTGAGATTATCCACTAAGTGTTTAAAACAAATAACCTTCTTGATTTTACAGCACCTAGTCTAGATCAACTTTGATCTGTTTCAATCTCTATTACTTTCCACCCAGAAAGCAACAACATCACCTATCTAACTTTGATAGGATTCAATACAATCTAAACAAACTATAAAGAAACTCTTATAGTTTGAGTTTTTACAATAAGATTGTTTTTGACAGAATCTGATATTTCTCAACTCTTGTTTGAGAATTGATTCTTTTACAAAGGATTGATTGATAATTACGCAATCTAATATGAGACTTTAGATCTGCTTCTTCTTTGCGAAATTTCTGAACTTCAAGTATGTGTATGTGAATGATTTGTGGGATTTTACAACACTTGAAATTTTTGCTTTGCTCCTGGATATTGGCCTTCTATTTATAGGCTTTAGAAGCATTTAATGAGGGTCAAAAAGAGCTGTTGGTAGTGCTCTATATTTTTTACTGAAACCAATATTTCAGAATAAAAATAATTCAGCCTTAAATTGATTTAAAACTGTTTTTGACTTTTCTATTACAGCTTTAAATCAGTTTTGTCTTCTAGTTAAAAAGCTTTTGAAATTTCTCCCTTGATCTTGACTGGTACAATTTCGATCTTGAGTCTTGATTATAGCCAATCGAGTTTGAAGAAGAATTATAAGCCATTGCAGAAGAGAACAAACTGCTGCTGGTGTTATGCAGAAAACGAATATTGATTATCAATCTGGATCTGTCAATTTGATCTTTCTGGAGTTTTGATGATCAATCTGGAGTTCCTATTTTGATCATTCTAGATGTTCTTTTTATCATATATCAATGTTGATCAAACTTTCTTAACAATTTGATTTTAGAGTTACAAACTGTTCTTATTTTTGATTGTTTTTGAGTCCTTTTAGTGATCAAATAGCCTTTTTGATATGGGATGAATCCTACTTGTTCCTGGCCATGTACTGATTCTATTTGAATAAATTTCCATGTCAGACTCTTTGTTAAAGAGGTAGGAAAAGATTGGTCAATATACTGTGATGAACATTTTTGAAATTGGAGATCATTCTCTGTTTTAATGTTCTTGTTGTTGTATTCTCTGTTTTTGCTTGATTCTGTTCTTAATTAAATTCACTCAAAAACACACGTTAAATTAACATAACATTTTAGAATTATAATTAACTTTCTTAATTAACTTTTGTTTATTTTCATCAAAACTTTAAATATGGAGTTTGTCTCAATAGAGTATTATGTTAACTGTGTGAAATGTGGTTATGAACTTGAGGATAATGTCCATATTCATTTATCTAATATTAATAGTCAAACTCTTGGAGTTCTTGTTGTTGTATTCTCTGTTTTTGCTTGATTCTGTTCTTAATTAAATTCACTCAAAAACACACGTTAAATTAACATAACATTTTAGAATTATAATTAACTTTCTTAATTAACTTTTGTTTATTTTCATCAAAACTTTAAATATGGAGTTTGTCTCAATAGAGTATTATGTTAACTGTGTGAAATGTGGTTATGAACTTGAGGATAATGTCCATATTCATTTATCTAATATTAATAGTCAAAATGTATGGAAGAAAATCTCTTTTTCCAGGTCATTGTTGATATTGCGATACATAACTCAAAGGTATGTGACGTAATTTTCAAAGTCTTGCAGTAGTTATCTAGTAAGGATGCAGGTCTTTTGACAACTATCCTTTGAAGCATTTTGAAACAACGTAACAACAAACTTTGAAACAATTTAGTTGAAAGTCTATTCCAAGTACTTAATCAAGCTATAGATCTCCTCAACAAATGAAATGTCGTAAGTTTACTCAAAATCAAGCAAAAGTGACACATAGAGAGTAACCTACGCACATTTGGAAGAACTTCGGACCAAGTAGGATGAAATGTAATGATTATGTCTCCTCCACTAGTGCCAATAAAATTGGAGTCAGAATGTGATTAGGAATGAAAATGGAGAATCTATGTTAGCTAAAACGAATTGGTTCACACCTCAGGACGAAGTTCACATAGATGAGGCACTTGGTTTACTTTCTACTATCAAATGAGTACGCGATTTACAGATAGATCTTGTAGACTTTGAATTTGATTCAAAAGTGGTAGTTGATACCTTCCATTCTCAAAACCTTGTCAATGTTGAATTTGAAGATAATATTAAATATTTTAAATCTATGTATATCTCTTTTCACGTAAACTCAAGTGTTGAGTTCTATAAGAGACAAAGAAATGAAATTGACCAGGCTCTTGCGAAGGCGGTCACATCCCAATCTTGTTTCTATATGTTTGAGTTGAAATACCTTATTATATTAATACATTATTATCAATGAAATAAGATAAATATTTTTTAGTAAAAAAATCAAATAAATAAACTTGAATGTCTTTTTAAATTAATATAGAGATTAAAATAACATAAATTCTATCGTAAGCAATGTGGAGACACATTGACGTGCCACGAGGAATGAAAATGTTTTATATAAACAAAAACAAAATTATATGATGATTCACTTAAATAAATATCACGATTATTTTTATAAGAGACCAAAATTATATTATTTTTCACGAAAAATCAAACTAAATCTCAATTTTTTGTGAGTACTATTTTGTATCTTCATTCTTAATTTTAATTGATCGAGCACTTTAAATCCCATGTACCGTCCTACACTAGATCTTGGTAGATAATATATCAAGCTCCTCATCTCCTAATTTAATAATGTACGAATTTGGGTTGAATTAATCTTTTGATTGACTTGTTCATGCAATGGAAGTGGGTGACTTAACTTAAAAACTTATTGATAGTTTTTCATGCATGGTGAGTCATCCTCAGCTTTACACGTAATAATAAAGGAGAAAGTTTTCATTTTCTGAATTTATATTGAGACTATATGAGGAGTACATATTTCAAATTTACACGACAAATTATTCAGTTATTATTATTTAGACATTCTATACTCATTGTAGTTATAGATAGATAAAGGACCACAATAAATAATACCGTAGCCTCTTCCATTATTCAAAGTGGCAGCAAGAATAGAAAATATAAATCAAGCTATGGAATAGAAACCAGATCATATCACACTAGACACATAAGTGGCAATAAATGTAGTGACCGTTACTAAGGTAAGAAGAATTCAAATAAGCAAATGAATTGTAGCATTGAAGATGGTGTAATTAAAATCCACTAATTCCACCTTTTGGCTAAGTGAAACTTGTATTCCCACCGCCAAAGGAGTTTGTTGAATTCTTGTCCCCTCAATCAATAATAGTTGTGCCCTTGTCTAACCAATTTATGGTACCCAACAACTTATTCACCCAAAATTCAAAAGATCAAACCTTGCATTAATATACAAACTCCTAACCAATATTTATTTCATCACAAGTCCACCCCTTTAACATACATACACTCCATCCATAGTCACGTACTCACTCTAAAATTAACACAATGGAATGGAAAATGTTAAAGCTACTAACATTATGGTCCCTTCACATTTTATGTCTCATTTTGCTTCATATGAAAAAAGCAAATGCAGAGGTTCCGGCCATAATTGTGTTCGGCGACTCCTCCGTTGACGCCGGGAATAATAACTACATTCCGACGGTTGCACGGAGCAATTTTCAGCCATATGGACGTGACTTTTACGGTGGACAAGCCACCGGAAGGTTCTGCAATGGAAGAATACCAACTGATTTCATATCAGAAGATTTTGGTATAAAAAAATATGTGCCTGCATATTTAGATCCTAAGTATAATATTTCAGATTTTGCTACTGGTGTCAGTTTTGCTTCTGCTGCTACTGGTTATGATAATGCAACTTCAGATGTACTTGTAAGTTCATCTGCTACTGCTTTGATTCTTGAATGTTCCTTCTATTGCAAAAAGATTAGATCACACTATACGTTCTTGATTTCCATTTCACTAACTAGTTCATATCCTTTTAATTGATTTGTCTAGTAGTTTGTATAAGAAGTGTATCTATAGTTAATTCAAAATAATTTATAATACAAAAATATTATGTCATTTTGAAAGTACATATGTGTGTGTGTTGCTACTTCTCTGTTTCTCTCTGTCTCTCATATATGAAAATTGAAAGGATTTCCTTGTTTTCATTAATTTTAACAAAGAAATTCAAAAATAGCTTATGATATATACTAACATCTATAATAATGCAAACTATCTGATTTTTTATGCAGTCTGTGATACCATTATGGAGGCAATTAGAGTACTACAAGGACTACCAAAAGAATCTGAGTGCATATCTAGGCGAAACCAAAGCAAAAGATACCATTTCCAAATCAATACACCTTATGAGTCTAGGAACAAACGATTTCCTAGAGAATTACTATACCATGCCTGGTAGGGCATCACAATACACACCTCAGCAGTATCAAATTTTTCTTGCTAGTATAGCTGAGAATTTCATAAGGAAGCTATATGATCTTGGTGCTAGGAAGATATCCCTAGGAGGGTTACCTCCCATGGGATGCTTGCCATTGGAGAGAACCACAAATATTATGGGTCAAAATGGGTGTGTTTCCAACTACAATAACATAGCACTTGAGTTCAATGATAGACTCAAGAATTTAACCACTAAGCTCAATCAGGAGCTCCCTGGGATGAGATTGGCGTTTTCAAATCCATATTACATTATGTTGCTAATCATAAAAAAACCCGACCTCTATGGTATGTTACTGTAGCACATAGTCCAATTTAGCATTTTTCTATATATATATAAATATTCCCATTATGATGCATATAATTAATTCAAATATTTTTCTTGTTGTCACAGGGTTTGAATCAGCCTCAGTGGCATGTTGTGCTACTGGAATGTTTGAGATGGGTTATGCATGCAGCAGGGGTCGCATGTTCAGTTGCACAGATGCTTCCAAATATGTGTTTTGGGACTCTTTCCATCCCACAGAGAAAACAAATAGTATCGTTGCAAAGTATGTGATGGATAATGTGTTAGCTCAGTTTTTAGAATGAATTTTTACAATAAAAAATAGTATTACTTGTGGAGTTTTACTTATGTATCGTAATCACACCACTTTAGCACGTTCACCATAAAATGGCATTTAGGCTTTCTATTTATGGTTGTATGTTGATGTGTGTATATATATATATATATAAGAATGTTAATACAGCACTTTCATCATAAAATGTGCTGATATTTATAACATATAGGTTTCCTTTGTGTATTCATCTTCGTGTGAAAACAGTATCAAATCTAAATTTTGATATCTAATCTAAAATATGAATCATAAGTATTCTCCTATCATTTTCTACAAGATTACTCTTTCACATAATGTGTAAGATTTCCTTCCACCAAGTTGTGCTTAATGTAACTTAACATAAAAGAAAATAATTAATTAAATTAAACACTAATAAATAAATAAATAATATATTTATATATGTGCAAGTACGGGACGGAGTGGATACTATAATAACTATACCCATACCCGTTTAATTTTGCGAGTAATTATCCGTCCTCGTGTCCATATCCATTATGCAGAGTTTTTATCTTACCTATTGTAGATTGTTTTTGCGGGTAAATTACCATCCCTATACCTTAACTTATGAATTCCATCAAAACCTACTATTGATAAATAAACCCATGAATTCAGTCAAAAACTAACCAAACTCTTATTCCATAGAATACGAATCGTATACAACTGGGAAAGTCGTGCATAAATTCCTTCTTAACATATAGCAATGCTCTAATTTCTATTTTATTCCGGTTCGATGCACCGCAAAGAAACTATCACGCATGCAACTATTCACAAGCAACCAAATGTATTTGTTCCAACTTTCAACAATGAAATAATAATTGGAAACACAACACAGTATGAACGCTGTTTCACTGGATTAAGAAAATGGTATTTCCGAAATTTCAGCCACAATGGTTTTATGTATCACTGAAACCATGCCTCGTCGGCATTACATGTATATGTATATTTAGTTATTTACCATTGAATTCATATCCTAATATGTTTCTCATAAGCATGTAGCAGAAACAATGCTCAACAAGTATGCACCAACCCCATCCCCATCTTTGCTTGAAAAGGAAAAGAAAAAGGCGTTATTATATAAGCATAGATTTAGGACAACAAAATCTTTGTGGGGAAGCCTCCTCATCAGAAATCTATCACCATGATTTTGCTCCAAAGCTGCTCTAACTTTCTGCTACCTGCAATATTTGGAGAGCTAGTTCAAACTAACATGTTTATGACTCTGAGATATCATCTGAGTTTTTAATCCCGAACTCCAGTGTTTTAACCTTTTACGTATCATGTAGGAAGTTAGATGTATCCTAGAAGCTTGTATTTTGTATCCTCCGTAAACAATCTTTTCTTAAAGGTGAGTCTGCAAATATAGCTTTTATGAAATCTTCCACCTGCAATGAGGTGAAGAAAAAATATATACAAAACATAAGTGAGGAGAATGCGTGTGAAGAAAAGGCTCATTAAATATGGTTCCAATATTTTTAGTCCTGCATAACATGAATAGGAAGGACTCCAGAAAAAGATATCAGAATCAGGAAGTGTAACATCATATTTTTTTAGAACATAAAACACAGTTTTATCTGTGCAAGATATCAAAGAAAGATGGAAGAGTTATATTCTCAAAATTTTTAATTGATGCAAGTTTTCTTCAACTCAAATTGATCTAAGTATTAACAAGATGGTTAACGATATGACAATTGGACCCCTAGTTAAAAAGCCATTGATAACCAAATGATACCTCCGTTACAGTAAAGCCACAACAGAGCAATTCTTCATTCTCCCAAGATGCTGTAATGGATTTTAAAGGCATATCTAATAACTCTGCAGCAGAAGAATTATGAACGGGTTAATTGTCAATATATGAGTAAATAATAGTCCAACCAAAAATTCCTACATAAATAATTAAGTAGATGATAAAACATGCCTGATAGTTTGCGGATTTTTCGTAAAGATGGGATAAGATCTTCAGGAGAGTCCACAGATAACTCATGCAAATTTGGATCACCTGTGGCCAAGGACTCAAATAAAGATGATAGGCTTTCCAGCATTAAATGGATTAGTCTTTGTAGCTGTGGAAATAAGAGTGGAATGGATTAGACAAATTTTGTAAATAAAATGGAATAATTAGCTAAATAACTGAATAGACTTACCTGTAAAGTCTCTTCTGCAGCTATGTCGTCTAGGAGAAGTATATCCCTTGCCATTCTAGAGAAAACTGACTCTAAGACTGTCCACATGCTTTTCCTGTAAGTTGAAGGAAGCAAAAGTGGCTCCCATATGATATGCACCTTTTCCAGAATGAAAACAACCTGATCAAGTAAACTCAGCTTATGTCATTTGTCAAACTAAAAAGGCATCAATTACTACTAGTAACATATTGTAACAAATGCTCTATAATGTAGCTCTCATGCAGAAAAAGAAACAGGAAATAAGAGATAACGCAAACTATGGGACAACAAATGTACTGTGCACACATTATATTAACAAGAAAATAACCTGGTCAATGCTGAATTTAGCTGACTCAAATTGTTGCATCTACGAGTTCCTAGGTAAATCGCTCGTAGGAAAATATTTACCGACGGACAAGCTGTGGGACACACTTACCTAAGTATTGTCTGTGGGTAATATGACCCACTGAGTCTCCATGGGTAACGTTACCCATAGATTTTCCGTAGGTAAATTAGTAGATAGTTATCGACGGAAAAGCCGTAGGTTACGTTACCCACGGATCATCCGTGACAAGTCTACTATTTTATATTTAATATTGATAATTTTAGCCATGAATTGTCCGTGGGTACTGAAAAAATGATTTTAATTCTATTTTTGTTTTTTTACGGTTTCCTGTATTTTTGAATATATATTGTAAGCATATTAAACATCATTGTCAAAACAAAGTGAAATATTATGTAAATAGTGTTTTCAAATTACACCTCCTGACTGCCACAAGTTTCAAAATAAGGGCAACTTGCACTACCATAAGTTTCAAAATACACATTCTCACTACCATAACTTACACATTGTCACTACCATAAGTTTCAAAATACACATAACCATAAGTTTCAAAATACACATTGTCACTACCATAAGTTTCAAAGTACTACTATACAAAACTAACAATGAAATAAGTACTACTCATCGCCGTCATCATCGTTAGACTCATCCTCGTCATAATCTGGATGACGACGACGACGGGATGACTCAGCCTGTATGGAAGCAACACTTTTTGCCAATGTTGCTAGCTGTATCTGGAGCTCTTTAGTGCGTTGCTCATCCTCTTGTCGACGTTGCTCTGCTTTCCTTAGCTCCTCCCGCGCCTCTCGTCCAAAACATCGAATCCATGAACTTTTCTGGAAGCAAATACTTCCATAAATAAATTTGATAAAAAGCACAATCCCTGAATAGAGAAGCTCCCCATCCAAATACTCAAGCTGCAAATTGAAAATAAGATATTAAGGAACAAAATAGCAGCAAAATGACAATGCTTCCTAGGTGACATAAGAAAATCTCCACAAAAACAACTGACAAGAATAGGATTTGGCTGGGCTCCTTCAACTGCAGGGTTTACTACTCTAGAGAGTAGAGAGTAAAGTGCACAGTTACAAATCTAACCAAGGGTTGATTTTGTAATAAAAATACTTGCATTTATACAACAAATAACAAAATTGTTATAACTAATTATTAATTGTCCAATCAATATTCATAACTCTGCCACTCTTTAGAGAGGCTAAAACCATAAGAATAAGATCAGTAACACATACAAAAAATAAAACCCCCTTGGGAGCAGTCTCTGTCATAGAACAGTAAAGCATGACAATATAAATTGATTACAAGACCCAAACAGATAACACTCACCTTACTAGTGGCATGAAAGAAGAGGAAAATAATTAAAAATGCACCGTGTCAACTACTGCCAAGTTTTCGAGTAAGATCATAAGCTTAGATAATGTAACTTCAATACCATACAAATTATTTATTAGAGCTGATCCCACCAGAAACCGTCTCATACATTTATTTATTTTCACTTGCTCCTGCACTTCATAAGCAAGTCCGGCTCCTATTCTACTATATTAACTATATTTCATTCAACCATCTTAATTTTTATTCTTTGTTTGAAAGTCGCATTCAATATATCAATATACTAGATATTAATAATAAACTGTATTTTAGTCAATAAGATAATCTGCAATTTCATAAATAAAATATATAGTCAACGGAAAGAATACTAACATTCAAAAGAACTTAATCATCAAAATTAATGAAATCATTACAGGAAAAGTTGTATGATGTGAGGTACATAATATGGTCTGAGCAGTAGTTTCATTCTACTGTAAGAACACTATAAACCTCTAATTAAAGCAAGTCTCAAATGAAATTGTAATGATAATATTTTATCATTACCTTTGAGTCTACCTCTCACAGGCTCAAGAATCCCATTCTACAAGCATTACAAAATGAAAACAATTCAATAACAGCTTTCCTGACTGGATTTATCAGACATCTTCTAATGTAAAATGTTTCCCTCTGCATTTTAATTTGTTTAATTTCCAAAATGAAGAAAAGTAAACAAAAATTAGTAAATAACCTAAGTTGATGTATTGTAACCGCTTCCAATACTTCCATGACCTTGGTGTAACAAGGTATAGACCTTGGAACAAAATAATAATGGAGAGACAATATCAACAACAGAAAATAAGCATGCAACAAAGACAGCCTATTTATTTGAAAGCATTCCATATCTTTAAAAATAAATGCAAGGTTTAGCAAGGCATATATATTAAGATAAATAGACAAATCTCAACAAAACTTGATATAATAGAAAGAACTGTTATTTCTTATCTTTATTTGATAAACTTGTTATACTTTGCCAAATGGCTGGACCTTCAGGATGCACATTCACAAAGTATTTTACAAACCGTTTTTCATTAGATGAAACTATGCTACTCAAGTTTAACTCAGGATTTATTGCATTCCTCGTCTTCAACCACTCATACATTGAAAATCTTGCAGTAATTTTGTCCAAATCATGGCAAAAGTATGTCGGGTATCCCAAAAGACATTCTATTGGGTAACCTAAAACATTTATTAAGAAATCAATCTTCTTTTGAATTAAAGTTCTCTTCAGATTTAGAATCACAGGAACTCGCTTTATCATTTCAACCACTCTGTTATAATCCAAACCAGCTTCTACCAGGCAATCGAATCTCTCTTGTAACTCATCACCTCTCCCTTTAAACACCTTCACCGCTTCTTCCATCTCCTCAGAGTTCTCAAGATACCCCAATTTCAACAAGAAAGTTGTTTTCTCCAAATAACGACGCGGGTCTTCATTGTAGTCCCTTCTAGTCCCCTTCTGTTCCGGTTTCGAAGCCAATCTAATAAACTCTAGTGGATCATCCTTTATGATTTGGCATAATTCAGCTTTTCCGATTCCTAACTCCTTGCAAACAGTTTTATGACCTTTTATCGAATGTTTGCTCAGAACATGCATGTACTTAGACAAAACACAAGCAATATCATCCTGTTCCATTCGAATATTATACAAAAAAGAAATCACATTCATCACATTCTCCACACACTTACTTGACAAAATAGAAGGATGCTCTATGAAACAAGAAGAAATCACATTCACCTCAACGCCTGACTTAATCAACCGAGCCAATAACAAATACATCTTCTTACCAAAACCATCCAACAACAACTTAGGATCTTCCTTAAACAAAGTATACATCTGTTTCTCAGAATATCCAACTTGATGAAGAAACTCTATGCTATCAAGCATTGTTTTCCAACTATAATTTTTTGAACAAGACATACAATGCGCAATCCATTCACTTTCAATCCCAATTCTATTCAACCAATCAAGAACAGCAACAAACACAGAATCAACATCATCACCAACCAAAAGCAAAGGACAACAAACAAAAAGCTTAATAACAGTTGATTTACTCAAACCCAAACCTTGATAATCTTGGAATTTCTTCGCCAAAACGCCATTTTCAAACCGAAAAACCTCTCTTGCTTGGGTATAAATTTTCCCAATTCGATTCCTGGGAACACCGTGATTATACAAGCAACGAAAATTATCACTTAAAAGAGTATCATCACTAAGAAAAACGGTGCGACTAGGGAGAATGGATTGCAATTCGGATTGATTAATACCTAAACTCTCGAGAAAAGGTTCGAATTCGTTGATAGGGTTATATCTAAGGTACTTCCTGATAGATCGAAAAACGTCGCCGTTTTTGTTGAGGTTGATTTTGGAGATAAGGGAGTTGATGAAATGTGGAGAATTATTGGTGACGAATTCAGCGTGTATGAAAGTGTAATTTCGTGTGAAGTGAAGGTAATCCATTAAGGCGCGTCGAGCTTCGATTCTGATGGTGCGTGGAATGCGGAGGGGAGTGGATGGAGAAAGAGCGGGAATGTGGGAAGATTTGGAACAGTGGAAAGTAAGGGGTTTGAGGGAAAGGGGAGGAGAAGGAGAAGAATGGTGTGAGAGAATGGGGTTTTGCGGAGAGAGAAAGAAGACGTTAAGATTATGCAGTAGTGAAAGAGTTCCCATTGGAAGATTGCAGAGAATAGAAGATGAGGGAGGGAGGGAGGGATGGACTCACTTTTCGAATAAAAGGGTAGAGTATAGGGATTTATATGCATATTCCATAAATATTTATTATTAATTTTTTACTTTAAAAAATGTGACTTATACTATTTGGTGATTTTTTTTTTTTTTTATTGTTTTAACGAAAAGTGCCAACTTCTATATAAACTCTTAAGATTTGGCTGAAAGAATTCTTTCACATTGTAAGATTAGAAATTTAGAGATAACTATAACAAATATGGATTAACAAATTAAAGTTAAATTAAATTAGTAAAGTAACACTTTTTATTTTTTAAAGTGAACTTCATTCGAAAAAATGCTAGGATGAGACCAACTTAATTTTCAAATATTTAAAAAACAAAATTCAAAAGATAAGCGTTTCTTGGTTAAGGAAAAAAAAAAGTTAACCAAAAAACTAATTAAACTTTGTACTTGTATCCGGGCCGGGTCGGGTCACAAAGAAGTAACAAAGTGAAAAAGTCCATCGAGTCCAAACAAAAGCCACCACACCACATCACTTGTCGACGACACTCCAAGCGCACGTTAGCCATCTCCGCCACCGTGTGATGGAGTCTCTCTTCGACTCAATCAACGTGCGGGATCTTCTCTCTGCTCAAGATCTCTCCGACCAAAACTCTCCTCTCTCAGCACCGGATCTCCGCCTCCTCATCGACCGCGTGGAGTCTCACTCTCTCCAGATCCGATCGCAGGTACAATCCTACCTCGCGTCACACCACGAAGATTTCGCAAGCCTCTTCTCTCTCTGCAACGACGCCGTTTCGCAGACGCTCAAAGTCTCCGATGACCTCGCCGGCGTTCTTCGGCTGGTCTCCGAACACCCAGCTGACGTGGAGGTGAGGGAAGTGGTGGAGGAAATGAAGGCGAAAAGAGAGGAGTTGAAGGTGAAGAGAGAACTGTTAGGCTTAGTGGGAACAATTGTGAGTTTGAATCGAAGGTTAGAGAGTGTGAAGGAAGCTTTGAAGAGCGGGAAGTTTCAATTTGCTGCTCAAGGGTTGAAGGAATTGAAGGTAGCTTTGAGAATTGGTGAAGAAGATGATAGGGAGCCATTGGTGTATGGATTGTTGAGAACGGAATGGTCTCAGTGTTTTGAAGAGGTACTAATCTACTTTCTTATATTTTTTTCTTCTCATGTTAGGTTTAATGCACTTTGTTTAGGGTTTAATTGCAATCTATGTAGGAACTTAATTGAAGCATTTCTGATTCTGAATGTATAAGCTGAATTTGGTACGAATAATAATTTGTATGTAGTGTTTTTTGTTTGTGTTAAACAAAATTTTGTGATTGGGATTTTGTATTGGAATGGTTAAAGGAGATATTGAGGTTTTCTTAAATGGAAGGAATTGCATTCAGGGTTGGTGCATGAATATGTGCAATGAACAACGAAAAGACTAATAATGGCTTGGGACTTTATCCCAACCGATACTGTTATTTCTTTATCATGTGTACATGGCTGAACTTTCTCTTTACCGTTGATCTAGGAGTTCTTTTGAATCTTTTGATTGGCTTGAATTCGTTCAAGTATTTTTATAAAGCTAAAGAATTATGCAAAGTCATCACTATAGGAGAAAATATCCCAATTCGGTTGACACCTCAACACCTACCAATCATTTGCAGCGTGCCCAATTTATTTAATAAAACAGTAAAAAGAACAATAACAAGCATGAGGGGCTAGGGCAAAACCCATGCAAAGAATATTTGAATTGGTAGCTTGGAAGAACCTGCCAATCACAGTAGAAATCTTCCCTAATTAGGAATGTAATCCCACCAAGTGTAACCCTTGGATTGAACCACAAAAGAAGTCAACTTATCCTCAAGCATTAGTAGTTATATGATAATCAAATGTGTAGGTAACTTGTGACTTGATGTATTTTTCAGACGATTAGTCCATATTTGCTTTATTGATGAATGATGAATTATATTTTTGTTGGCATGCGCGACAGTGTACTCAATGCATATGATTTGTACCATAGAAATGATGATTGGATAATTTGTGATTTTTATTGAGTTTGTGATTGTTTTTAGAGGAATTCGATTTGGGTTTGTAGATTCAAGAGGTCCTTGTAAAGTTTATGGAGAAGGCTGTGCGATTTGATGGGGACTTGAATCAAATAGAAGTGAAGTATCATTTAGAAGTTCAGAATTTGAGTGGGATTCCATTACAAATAGTTTTGGAAGCAATGGAGGTAAGTTAGTTTATGTCAATTTTACAACTGTGATGTTGTTAATTTAGATCATTTGAATTCAGATGTATTTATTTGCACTTCTGCTAATTGATGACTTTTTTAGGTGGTTGGTATTCTGGAGTACGGGCTTGCTAAAGTTGCTGATTTAATGATCAAGTATGTCATGACTCCTTTCATTAATCGTGGACAACCTCTTTCATTTATAGAGAAATCAAATCAAGATTCAGCCGTACTGGAGATAGTTTCATCACCAGATAGTAAGGTGAGTGTTATCTGTTTGGGTCTTGTAATCAATTTATATTGTCATGCTTTACTGTTCTATGACAGAGACTGCTCCCAAGGGAGTTTTATTTTTTGTATGTGTTACTGATCTTATTCTTAGGGTTTTAGCCTCTCTAAAGAGTGGCAGAGTTATGAATATTGATTGGACAATTAATAATTAGTTATAACAATTTTGTTATTTGTTGTATAAATGCAAGTATTTTTATTACAAAATCAACCCTTGGTTAGATTTGTAACTGTGCACTTTACTCTCTACTCTCTAGAGTAGTAAATCCTATTCTTGTCAGTTGTTTTTGTGGAGATTCTTATGTCACCTAGGAAGCATTGTCATTTTGCTGCTATTTTGTTCCTTAATATCTTATTTTCAATTTGCAGCTTGAGTATTTGGATGGGGAGCTTCTCTATTCAGGGATTGTGCTTTTTATCAAATTTATTTATGGAAGTATTTGCTTCCAGAAAAGTTCATGGATTCGATGTTTTGGACGTTTGACTTGGCCTAGGATATCAGAGCTCATAATATCAAACTTTCTTTCAAAGGTTTGCTTAAGTTCTATGCTATAACAAACTTCATTACACAAAGACTGTGTCCATGCATTGCATTCTGTGCTTTGAAACAAGTCTAAGAATATGTATCCACAAAAATACCATTTCATTGATTTCAGTTGAATTGAATTAAATGCTGCTGTAACTAATAACATGCAAAGTTTATATGAACTCTCTCAGCTCAACCAACAAAGTAAGTTCTTGTTGGATTAGTCAATCCTTGTTAATATTATAATCTAGGACAATTATTTGGTGGTTAGTTGCTCTGTCGAGAAACCAAAACAAATTGAGTATTTTAAGTTTCAATATAGTCACTCAAGATGTCTAATTTCAGGTTGTTCCAACAGATGCGTCAAAACTACCTGACTTTCAGAAGATTGTCAAATGTACATCTGATTTTGAAACATCTTTAAAAGAGCTTATGTTCATTTCATCATCAGATGACAAGGATAATAGGCTTAGCAATTTTGCTGAAAATGTCGAGGTTCACTTTGCATTTAAGAAAAAGACAGAGATCTTGGCTAAAGCTAGAAATCTGCTCCTAGAATGTGACTTTTCCATTCCTCAAGTGAGTTTTCAGACTTGAAAAGTTATTTGTTGCTATAAGTATTTTGTAGTTGTTGATGACAAATTTGCTGCAGGAATATACAAGGGATAGTTCTAATTGGAAGAATGATGGAACTTCTATCGTGTCGTCCAGCCATGTGGTAGATTTGCTTTTCTTATCAGAGAGGTGTTTGGTATCCAAAGCAGCCAAACAATTGATGAAACTAGTTCATCAGACGCTGCAGGTATACAATCCAGAATAATGATAATGTATATTTTTCAAATGACTGCATGCAACATATTTTATTTGAAATACAACCTCAGGACTCTATTTATGTATTTCCTGTTTCAATCACTTGATTTGTACTTCTTTTAACCACACCGAATTGCGATCCAGTTATTTCCTATAGAGGACATTCTCAATTTGGCCTAACTGTTAGATATCTACTTGTTGTAGAACCGAAAATTTGAAATGAAAATAGACAAGAATTAACATTTTTTTCCTATTAGTTGTAATGCTTGTAGAATGGGATTCTTGAGCCTGTGAGAGGTAGACTCAAAGGTAATGATAAATATTTATCATTACAATTTCATTTGAGACTTGCTTTAATTAGAGGTTTATAGTGTTCTTACAGTAGAATGAAACTACTGCTCAGACCATATTATGTACCTCACATCATACAACTTTTCCTGTAATGATTTCATTAATTTTGATGATTAAGTTCTTTTGAATGTTAGTATTCTTTCCGTTGACTATATATTTTATTTATGAAATTGCAGATTATCTTATTGACTAAAATACAGTTTATTATTAATATCTAGTATATTGATATATTGAATGCGACTTTCAAACAAAGAATAAAAATTAAGATGGTTGAATGAAATATAGTTAATATAGTAGAATAGGAGCCGGACTTGCTTATGAAGTGCAGGAGCAAGTGAAAATAAATAAATGTATGAGACGGTTTCTGGTGGGATCAGCTCTAATAAATAATTTGTATGGTATTGAAGTTACATTATCTAAGCTTATGATCTTACTCGAAAACTTGGTAGTAGTTGACACGGTGCATTTTTAATTATTTTCCTCTTCTTTCATGCCACTAATAGTAATAGTGGAAGAATACTTGTTTGATTATCGAATATACTCTTAGTCTTAGATACTCTTTATTTATTTATCATTCATTCCATATTTTCAGTGTTAGATTTGAAAGAAAGTGAAAAAGAGTGTTAGGGCAGAGAAAATCTGGGATATTCTTATTGAGTTTGGCAAAATGATACATTGATTGATTTGGTAAAATGCATGATTGCTTATATAGGGATCAAGACTTCAGAGTCTCATGTGGATTTTGTTATAACAGTTAACAGAATGTGCTGGGTCAGCATAATATGTTATTACTTATTACAGTTACCAACTGTCTGTACAACTAAGAAGAAATTTTTTCCACTAAACCGACACATGTACAAATCTAGCTGTTACTTTAATAGACCCACAATACTATTTTTTGCTAACAGTGAAACTGATCTTTATAAATGACAAATAACTGGCGCAGGATGTCTGCCTGTCATCTGCAAGGGTTGCTTTGGAATTTTATCATGCAGCTAGAGACGCTATACTTCTTTATGAAGTAGTAGTCCCTGTCAAGGTTAGTCCATGTAAGGCAGTGACATACTGGAAAAGCCTTACTTTTTACTATTTCTTTCATTGGGAATTGACTTTAGGGTCCAATGTTATGCAGTAACACAAGGTTATCGCAAACATCAATGTTAGGTATTCTAGAATCGTGTCCTTTCGCGGATTTTTATACTTTTTCTGATCTTTGGATGACATGATATATAAATGATATTCAGTACTTAATTATTTGGAGAATTCATCTGTATTATCTGTCAAAGTGAACTCTGTCTTTGAGTGCTTGTTCTTGTCCATATGCTTGCTTTCAGCTTAGAGTAACTGCTTCTGTTTTTGACTTGTGAAGCTAGAGAGGCAGCTTAATGGCATCAATCAAGTTGCTGTCTTGATGCATAATGACTGTCTCTATCTTTCCCAAGAGATACTTGGATTTGCATTTGAGGTATACATACTTGAATAACTAAGCATGGAGTGAATTCACAATATTACTTTTATTTTGAACAAAATTCTGTTTTTTCCCCCCTTCCTGGTGCCATCTTTATCATGGATTATTTAATGTTATATTGCTCAAAGCCTCAATTTTATCTTTTAGTATGTCAATTGGGAAGTCAAGGAAAATATTGAATATAAACCTTGTTTATTTTATTTTTTCTTGCCTCATACATTTGGATACTTTTGCCTCAGTATCGAGCAGATTTTCCAAGTTCGATCAAGGAGCATGCTGTGTTTGCTGATTTAGCGCCAAGATTTCAGCTTTTGGCAGAAGATATATTGCAGAGACAAGTTCAACTTGTTATTTATAACTTGAAGGAGGTACTTCCTTTTTTAAAATGCATGCAGCATCTGTAGGATATGAGTTAGTTGTGGTTGTCACTTGCCTTCCTGATCTGGTAATTCCCATATTTGCCCATGTTTTATAGGCTATAGATAGTGCCGATGGATTTCAGAATACTCATCAGATGCAACAATTTGAGTCAGCTAAATTCAGCATTGACCAGGTTATTTTCTTGTTAATATAATGTGTGCACAGTACATTTGTTGTCCCATAGTTTGCGTTATCTCTTATTTCCTGTTTCTTTTTCTGCATGAGAGCTACATTATAGAGCATTTGTTACAATATGTTACTAGTAGTAATTGATGCCTTTTTAGTTTGACAAATGACATAAGCTGAGTTTACTTGATCAGGTTGTTTTCATTCTGGAAAAGGTGCATATCATATGGGAGCCACTTTTGCTTCCTTCAACTTACAGGAAAAGCATGTGGACAGTCTTAGAGTCAGTTTTCTCTAGAATGGCAAGGGATATACTTCTCCTAGACGACATAGCTGCAGAAGAGACTTTACAGGTAAGTCTATTCAGTTATTTAGCTAATTATTCCATTTTATTTACAAAATTTGTCTAATCCATTCCACTCTTATTTCCACAGCTACAAAGACTAATCCATTTAATGCTGGAAAGCCTATCATCTTTATTTGAGTCCTTGGCCACAGGTGATCCAAATTTGCATGAGTTATCTGTGGACTCTCGCGAAGATCTTATCCCATCTTTACGAAAAATCCGCAAACTATCAGGCATGTTTTATCATCTACTTAATTATTTATGTAGGAATTTTTGGTTGGACTATTATTTACTCATATATTGACAATTAACCTGTTCATAATTCTTCTGCTGCAGAGTTATTAGATATGCCTTTAAAATCCATTACAGCATCTTGGGAGAATGAAGAATTGCTCTGTTGTGGCTTTACTGTAACGGAGGTATCATTTGGTTATCAATGGCTTTTTAACTGGGGGTCCAATTGTCATATTGTTAACCATCTTGTTAATACTTAGATCAATTTGAGTTGAAGAAAACTTGCATCAATTAAAAAAATTGAGAATATAACTCTTCCATCTTTCTTTGATATCTTGCACAGATTAAACTGTGTTTTATGTTCTAAAAAAATATGATGTTACACTTCCTGATTCTGATATCTTTTTCTGGAGTCCTTCCTATTCATGTTATGCAGGACTAAAAATATTGGAACCATATTTAATGAGCCTTTTCTTCACACGCATTCTCCTCACTTATGTTTTGTATATATTTTTTCTTCACCTCATTGCAGGTGGAAGATTTCATAAAAGCTATATTTGCAGACTCACCTTTAAGAAAAGATTGTTTACGGAGGATACAAAATACAAGCTTCTAGGATACTTCTAACTTCCTACATGATACGTAAAAAAGTTAAAACACTGGAGTTCGGGATTAAAAACTCAGATGATATCTCAGAGTCATAAACATGTTAGTTTGAACTAGCTCTCCAAATATTGCAGGTAGCAGAAAGTTAGAGCAGCTTTGGAGCAAAATCATGGTGATAGATTTCTGATGAGGAGGCTTCCCCACAAAGATTTTGTTGTCCTAAATCTATGCTTATATAATAACGCCTTTTTCTTTTCCTTTTCGAGCAAAGATGTGGATGGGATTGGTGCATAGTTGTTGAGCATTGTTTCTGCTACATGCTTATGAGAAACATATTATGATATGAATTCAATGGTAAATAACTAAATATACATATACATGTAATGCCGACGAGGCATGGTTTCAGTGATACATAAAACCATTGTGGCTGCAATCTCGGAAATACCATTTTCTTAATCCAGTGAAACAGCGTTCATACTGTGTTGTGTTTCCAATTATTATTTCTTTGTTGAAAGTTGGAACAAATACATTTGGTTGCTTGTGAATAGTTGCATGCGTGATAGTTTCTTTGTGGTGCATCGAACCGGAATAAAATAGAAATTAGAGCATTGCTATATGTTAAGAAGGAATTTATGCACGAATTTCCCGGTTGAATACGATTCGTATTCTATGGAATAAGAGTTCGGTTAGTTTTTGACTGAATTCATGGGTTTATTTATCAATAGTAGGTTTTGATGGAATTCATAAGTTAAGGTATAGGGATGGTAATTTATCCGCAAAAACAATTAACAATGGGTAAGATAAAAACTCGCATAATGGATATGGGCATGAGGACGGATAATTACTCGCAAAATTAAACGGGTATGGGTACAGTTATTATAGTACTCACTTTGTCCCGTACTTGTATATATATAAATATATTATTTATTTATTAATTAGTGTTTAGTTTAATTAAATATTTTCTTATATGTTTTAACATCTATTAATATCATTGAAGTACTATAATATTTATAATCGAAAAATAAATTTTTGTAAATTTTTTAAAAATTTGATAATGATAAATAGGTAAATAATTGTGATTTTATAACTAAAAGTTGTGTTTTATTAATAGTGACTTTATATTTATACTTAGAATTTCATATCAATTGTTTTTACAGATCTCGAATAATATTCTTGAAATACTTGCAACTTTATAAGATATTATTATGAAATATTTTTTATTTATAAAAATTTATGATTAGATTTAAGATATTTAAATAATTTTTAAATTTAATTACAATAATATTATTTATTTATCGTTCTATTTTAGTTAAAGCGTGAGTAATAAATATAGGGACGGACACTTAAGTACCTAGAGGATAAGGGTATGGGTATTAAAGTTGATATCTAAGAGGATACTGACACAGATATGGGTAATTTTTTTAAACTGTGAGTATGGAAACAGATATTATAGTACCCTACCCAAATCCTACTCATTGTCATCCCTATTAAAATAGATGATCTCCCTCCGAAAACGCGATATTCAGGTAATTGAAAGTTGACTTGTGAGTAAACATTGGAGTGGATGAATAATCACCTAAGCTTGTAAATAAACATTGGGTGGACGAATAATCACCCAAGTTAAATGAATAATCACCTAAGTTAAATGGTCAATAGTAATTTTTCAGTTAACTAATGATCGTTAGAATTTGATACAAAGATTCCATTTTATGGTTGCGTTGCAACAAACTAAATAGTTATTCCGTCAAAGCACAAGATGTTTCTATTAAAAAGTAATCTATTGTCAATTAATAACCTATAACTAAACGATGTAAGTTCCACATTAGCTTGATATGATTAACAAATTTCAATAAATAAAAGGGCGTAGTTTTGTTTTGAATGGAGATAGGAGTGTGGGTAGTTAATATATTTTTTTTTTTGCAACAAAAGAAAAGTGGTGTGTTGTCAACATTAAATAAAGAGAGCTATTGTTACCCTCCCCGATCCTAAAATACTACAAGTGTATTTAAAGATATACTTCTGAACAAGAAAAAAATCATGTTCTTGTCTGAAAGGAAAAACTGCATTTTTCAAAGTACACTTCCAAAATACACAAGGGAAACTCCCTTGAATAAATTTGAATGGACAACGATCCAAAGAACCAGGTCTCAACAGCATTACCCAATAATTCATAAAAGACAAATCAATGTTTCATAGTTCTGAAGTTTGTACTTAGTTAACTGATGTTCAATTGTTCATTAATAGGAAGAAAAAAAAAAGAAAATAGCAAAACATGCTTACATTTTCCTGAGATATGTTGTACCATTGAATGACACATGATGCTCCTCAAGAGATCCCTCATCACTAAACTAGTATTTAACTCATCATAACAAACAAACACATTTCCCTTTTATATTCTACATAACTATCATTTTCTCTAGCATAAAATGGTGGTGACTTAAAAACCACTACTTTCGTATCATTTGCTCAGCGTGATTCACTATAGTTCATCTTTGCTTGAGGCATCTTCTCCCATGAGTTCTTCAAGAGAAAATTCATCTTCCTCAATTATTTCTCCATCTTTTCCATCCCATGGTTCTGTCTTTACAATGGTAGGAGTGCCTGATAGAGGTAAATTCCCTTTGCCACCGCGTCCAGCTTCTTTCACAAATTCTCTGAAGAAAATAAATCAATAATGTTCAAGTACTTGTTCATTTCAGTAAAGTTTTCAATATTTGATCTTATATACTAGCATAAGCAGTTGTGACTGTTTAAGATAGTTTATAGAAATAACTTATGACATGTTTATATGTTGTTGTCAGCTTATATCAATAGATATTAAGAATAGCTTACGCTTATGTTATAAGTTGTTTATCCAAACGGAATTTTAGCATAAAATTAGAAGAATAGACTTACATAATATGTTCAAGTTCAAAAGCACTCTTGAGAGGAGCATAAACAGCTTTCTTAATGTTTAGGGCTACTAAAGCTGGATAACCATAGCCACCAACACCCACATTCTTCTCAAGATCTGGCTGCTTTCCGGCAGCTACCCAAACATAACTGTTCAATACACAAATTCAATAAGAAAATGTTAAGAATTTGTCAACAATGATTGATTTAAACATGTGTTGATAAAGCATATTTACAAAATCAATCCAGTTGTGGTATTTAAACGACTAAAATCAAATCACTTTTGCGACAACAATCTTAACGGTTAGCGCAATTCAATTAAGTTGTTAATTAAGTTGTTAATTACGCTCAGTAAATAAATAATATTATTCATTAACCATCAACGTACTTGCATTAACTACCACTTTGAACATGATTAACCATAATTTGTGTTCCAATCTAGATGTACATGTACACCTGAAAGTTATGGTTAACAGTGTCCGAATTTGTGGTTAATGAGTTTCGTCATATGGTATATCCCATTCACAATCTATTTGAACTGTGTTAGCCACTTGTATAAAATTTATTTCTCAAATCTATTAGGACAAACAAAAAATGATAAACTAAATATGAATTATGAAGGGATTAACACAAGAATTGATGTTAAAGTATGAACCATAAGAAAAATGCTGTTTTCACTTGCCTGTAAGGACTCCTTTTGAATTTCTCTGCAACTGATAATAACTGCTGAAGGTATTTGTTTCTCCCCTCGGCCTTGGAATCCAAAATGTCGGGAAGGAAGGCAACAAAACAGATAGCGGCAGAACCGCATTTCTCTTCCAGAACATCCTATAGACAAACACATGTTTATATCCTTTGTTTCAAACCGGTGTACAACCAAGTAAAGTTTGAAGGAGAAGAGCAAACACTTACTGCACTATGTAGCTCTGTCACTTCCGGTGGAGCAACATTTGTTTCCAGCTGCTCTAATGCAAATGATTCGATAGCTGAGGCGCTTCTTGCACCCTCGTAAGGAATTGGAGTATCTTTATCAGCCCCGAATACCAAGATTGTTGGGAATCCTTGAACGTTGAACCTGCTCATTAGAGACTGACAAAAACATCCAGGTCAGAAAAATATATAGGACCTGTTTGGATGGGTATATTTGAGCTATCTACTGACGTAAACACATCTGAGACTTTTTGAGAGAACTTTTCAGCTTATTTTCATAAGCTGTCTAGGATAGCTTACAAAAACAGCTTAAAAAGTTTATTAAAAAATAGTTTGACTTTATTTTATCTTTTGTTATATAGAAATAGTTTATACAAAAGCACTTATATGATAAGTATTTATGTTATAAACATTTAATTAAGTTGTTTATCCAAACAATATGTAACTAGAAGATGTAACTAGAAGGAAAAAATAAAAAGTTTGATATTTAACACTACATTTAAGTGTAATATTCAATAGAATTGAGTACTAATTCATATCAACTATGAGACATATAACCTTACCTTTTCGGCGTCACAGTCAACATGACCCAGCTTAACCTTCCCTTTCAAATTATTGGACGCTTTTTTCCACTCAGGAGCTAATTTTTTACAATGTCCACACCTTTGAGAAATAAAAAAAAAACATAAAGTTGTTATTAGATTTAGAACTGCAAATTTGAAAATAGAGAAGTACAGGTTCAGTCAAGTAACAAAAATGATATCCAAAATTTAACTCGCGAAATATAGGAAGAACTCACCAAGGTGCGAAAAATTCTACAATCCAAAGTTCTTTGCTTTTGACAACCAATTCATCAAAGTTACGAGAGTTTAATTCTACCGAAGCAGAAGAACTTGTTTCTGATTTTTCATTCGATCCCCCTGTCGCTTTTCCATTTATTCGCTCCTTCAAAAGCGCCTTTACCTGTACATGCAGATAAAGGCTCATCTATTTGCCTTCTCATTTATTTGTGGTCATACAATTTTTCATAGACGTAAAAAGAAATTGTTTTGTTTTCCACAAAAGAAGACATCTATCTAATGTATCCAAAATCCAAAATGTAATACTCATTGCTAGAGATATTTGACCAAAACTTATGAGCAAAAATTTTAAAACACCGCAGAAGAGATTCCAACGAACCTGTTGAAGTGCGAATTCTGCGATTGGTTTGACATCTCTGGCTCCTTGGTAATCAACCGGTGGTTTTCCAGGTGCAAACACCTTTATAGTTGGAAATCCTCTAATCCCATATTCCTGCAGGGAATTAAGAAAAGGCACAAAAATCTAAATATTTGTTTTGATCTCTCCAGTATACAGTTATAATTAAAAAAAATAAAAAGAAAATAGATGAACATATAAATCATAACTGAAGAAATTTACAAGAACTACATGAATACATATTTCATCATGCAAACAACAACAAATGTCATTTAAGAGACACGACGAGAAAGAATCTCACAACAAACATATTCTACTTCATCTAGGTAATATTTTCTTCCTTCCATACAAACTAATTTGCTATAAAATTGCAGTATCTAAAGCATTAGTAGTTCATTGTTTATTGGTTATGCATAACATAATCATGTTTTGTTATAGTTATCACTTTTAACACATCTTATTATTCAGAAAGACTAAATACAAGATGAAAACAACACGTGCAACTAGTCTTCCTTTAACAGATTTCGTTAAAATTGAAATATTTATATGAAAAGTGAAGAATGGAAAACCTGAGCAAGAGACTGGTGAGCATCAGCATCAAGTGCTGCCACAGTAACTACACCCTTTAATACAGTAGCTGCCTTCTCCCATATAGGAGTAAGAGCCTTACAGTGTCCACACCATGGAGCAAAGAATTCAACAAGAACAACTCCATTTGAATTCAGAACCTGTCATTATTCAGAAACCACACACAAAACCTGATGCATTACAAACTAGATAAAGCAAAGAAAAAGCTAACTCATAAAAATGAATCATATTTTCTAGGGAAGGGTCTGGTATTCAACATATCAAAATAAAATCCTGATGCGATAATATAAATTTGAGTTTAACTTTGATACATAGTCATTTGTATGTCTAAAAAGTTTTACACCGACAATAAATCACAATCAACCATATGTGCGACTTTAGAAATAGTTATGATTAAAGTTAAACATTTTTAATAATTTAACAGTTATAATTGATTGATAGTGTGAATATTTTTACATGGACGCAGTATATGAATTAAATCCTATTAATTTTTCCCATAATAAAACACTAACATTAACACATACTTGCACAAGTATGAATTAATAGATTTCTCTAATACATATCACATAAATCAAAATTGTATCTCCACGAGTTCCTCCACTAAAGACAGAATTGATAAAATCAAACATATTTAAACACTACAAATCAATGAAAATAAAAACATGACAACACAACAACAGAAGAAATCCCAATGCAACACAATTCGAATATCCAGAAATTAGAAATATCAAATGCAAAACACCCAGATGGATTTCAAGTAAAAAGATTCAAAATTTCACGATTTTACTCCATACCCATTTTCAAAAAGTAACTAATCGAGTGGGATCACGAACTGGGTCATTAAAAAAACAAAAAACAAAAAACAAAAAAATCAAAATTATTTACCTTGGACTTGAAGTTGGAGGGAGTGAGCTGAAGAACGGGTGAGGAAGAACCGTAGAGTGCATAAGAAGGAAGGAGATTGTTGAAAATGAAAAGAAAAATAGTTAGAGAAACGAATGATAGCTTTGCCATTTTCTCTCTGAGACACAGTTTTTGGTCTGTGAATCTGCGTAAGGAAGAACAAAAACCCATCAATTTGTATATAGAGAAATAACTCTCTCTTTGCAACGTGTGCCTTCCAATCAAATATTTCCACGTCATCTATTGTGTTTCTATATCATTTTTTAATTGTTAAATATTTCAAAAAAATTATGGTCTTATTTTTTGGACAATAGCTTTGTGATCCGGTTATTAGGTTCTATATTGTGCGATTAATCCTTAGAAAATGGTTATATCTCTATTAGTATTAATGTAAGATTTACATTTTTTTAATACCTATAGAAGTTTAAATAATTTAATCATTTGGTCGGTCAAAAGAAAAACAAAGATTAGTTATTTTATTGGCAAGAAAATAAATTACATATGTTATCTTTCTTTATCGAGGGAATGTTATTTTATATTTCTTTTGACGACTATTATAAAAAGAGAAAAAATTCATAAATATTAATTAAGTGTAATTAATTTTATAAATTTCATGTAAAATATATGTTAAATATTTTGAATTAAATAAAAAATTATTGAAAATAATAACATCAAATAATTTAAAAATAATTAATTACTTTTTATAATAATAATTGGAGGAAGTAATTTCTTTTAAAGAATCTTGTGAGTTTAATTAAGTGGTTGCAAAAATTGTTTTTAAATTTTTCTTATAAATAAAGTTTATTAAGAAAAAAATAAAAACAAAATCTGCTCAAATATACCTAATCCAAAAAAAGCAAAAATAACTGCAAATAAAATTATTTAAATTACGCATGTTTTCTTGGGTAGAAGTTAGATAAAGCATTCTGCATAATTTTTAAAAAAAAAATAAATCACTTTTTTTTATAAATTTCATTGGTCGTAAAATTATTTTGCAAATACCTTCTTTATCTTTATATCTCCTACTATTTTTTCCACAAACATCTTTATTTAAAAAGAAATATGCAACAAATCAATTTCAGCTAAAATTAAATTGAATATAAATTAATTTATATTTAAATACATTTATATAAAGTAAGTTAAACAAATTGTAGAGTCAAAATTTTAAATTAAAATTAATTGTAAAGAAAAAATCAATTATACTCGAACACATCTAAATATATCAAAATCAATTTTGCCTCAATTAAAAATTAAACTAAATATACATTTACCTATTTTGCAGTGTAAATGTGTGATTTTTGTTTGTATCAATCTTCGAGAACATAAGAGAAATGATTCTGATAATTCAAAAATTGATTAGATATGAGTAAAATTTAATTAAATATTATTTCAATTAACGAATGAAATTGGGTATTTTCCAAAGTCGAACAATTCAGCCTTCCCTTAAGTGGGGGTAATGGTCATCGTAAAAGAATTGATTTTTTTTATGTATTTATTCTTATAAAAAATACTTTAGAATGTAATTTATAAAAAAATAAAAAATAAAAAATAAATAAAGTTTAATAAGGATGCAATGTCAATGTTTTTTTTGGTCAACCAATGTCAATGTAAGTAAGAGTAACGGTGGAAGTAGGTTGGATCACAAATTATTATTATTATTATTTAATACAAACTGTTTTACTATTATATATTAGGGGTGGACATAATTATCGGACCCGCCCGAATCCGACCGACCCAATATAAAATTTAAATTTGCGGACGGGTTTCTTCGGGTCGATGGGTTAAGCGGGTGAAAAATAAGGGTTCATATGGTTTTATACGGTGGGGTTCGGATGAGTAATTTGGATCCGCCGATACTCGAACCCGACCGATTTATATTATTATTTTTATATTATATGTTAATATTATTAATTTTATATTATATATTAATATATAAATTTAAAATACACAAAAAGTCACTTGCCAAAAATTAAAAAAAATGGCCAATTTATTAAAAAAACCCAGCCACAAGGCAAATGTTTTTTAAAAGCAGTCCAGCCCAACAACAGAACCAAGTCCAACAACTCAGCCCAATTAAAAATAAGTTATGTAGCAGATTGAGCTAATAAATTATAAAAGAGCAGATTTTTTTTCTTAAATAAAAGCAAAAAAAACTGAATAATTTAGAATGAAAAAAAAAGCAAAAAAAGTCCAATAAAATTCAACCAATTTTTATCCGCCCATACATAACCGACACCCGATCTACCCGAACCCGACGTACCCGATTTAAAATATAGACGAAATTGGGCCAAAACATCAAACCCATGGATTGGGCCGGTTTTACATTTTAGGCCCGAACCCACCCATACCCGCCCGATGTCCACCCCTATTATATATCATACATTGTTTAATATTTTATTCTATTTTCTTGTGAAAATAATAATAATTGTTTAATTTTATGTAATATTTGTCATAAAAAAGTAAAAAAATCGGCCTCATTAGATCTCTGGATCCAAGGGTAATGGTGAAGTAGGTTTGGTCTCATAGGTTTAAAAGAAGTTAATTTTTAACATAATAACATATAGTAGTGATAAGGGAAGTGAAATTTTGCTGATGATATCCACAAAACATAAAAGTATATGGCAATTTCCTTTAATAATAATATATATCTTCTATATGCTTACATTTTGAAATTTCTTTACTATTAATTTCTTTGACATGGAAACAAAATAAATTTAAAAAATTCTATAAGGTGTATTATCATTCTTTATGATTGAAGCTTAAAGAAAGATATAAGAGGTTCATACACATCTTTCCTAGCATTTTCACCCATAACATAATCAGCATGTGCATAATCATTTCTATACTGAACTACAAGCTTATCTCCATCATGATCTTTGAGACTTTCTAATAGAAGTTGAACATCTTTTACATCAGAAAGTGCATCAGCACCTCCATAACTAATGAAGAGAGGAAGATCATTTGGAAGTCTTGTCATGTCATATATTGGAGGTGTGGATTGTCCATAGTGTCTTATGTTCTCATCTCTGTTCTCATAATCAAACATTGCTATTGTTCCTTCTCTTATCACTGTCATAATTCATAGGATTAAAAAATTCAATTATCCTCTTATGCAAACAAATTATTCTTCTAATATTAATAACCTACGTAGCACTGACACTTCAGATTGAAGATGTGTTTAGTGTTTGACTCGTGTTGACACCGACACTTTAAATTGAAGATGTATTTGGTGTCTGACACGTGTCGACGCTGACACATACAGTTACATTAAATCACTTTTATTTTTTAAATTATTATCGGTGTCTACAAGTTGAGGTCATTTTTGGTGCTCGTGTCAATGCTACATAATTAATAACAGGTTCTAGTTGCATTTTCAATATACATACTTTCTTTTTAACATGAAGTATAGGATATATATTGACAAAACTACATCAGAGGCTTGTTTAAAGATAAAGGACTAATTTGTTATTTGACACAAAAAATAAATTACTTATCTGAGACGTTAAATTAAGTTAAAGGACTTCTAGTGTAGTTTTGTCCATGGTTTTAAATTGCAGTCTACAACTGCAATATAACGAATTTTGAGGTTTCTGCAGTAGCATCACAACCACATTTTTTTGCATTTTGCCAATATAAATGTTTGCAGCGTAATCGCAACCGCAATTTAAAACCATAGTTTTTCCATATATAATGTTGTCATACATGATATTTGAATTAGGAAAATAGGAACAATTACTCTGAGATAGATGAATCATGTTCTTTGTTGCTGTTGACTGAGGCTCATGATCTAGAAAAGTACTTATTATCGAAGGGTTTACACAGCAATTCGGGCCTGAAAGCATAACCAAAAATGTAAATATAGATGATAAATGTTAAATTAGACCATCAATTTTGGAACATGCATGAAACCTGTGAAAGAAGTTAACAAGTTGCTGCAGTCAATGGAAGTGGTCTTGCACATGTCCTTAAGAAACTTTACAACAGACCCCCTATTCAAACATGAGAGGAACAAATGAGTTGAAACTAATTCTAAACTCATGATTGATTAGCATAACATGATTAGTCATATACTTGCTTAATGTGTGACATTGAAATATTAATCAAGAATTTTGAGAAGTTTCAACTATTGTCTACAACAAGAAAATTTTGAGCTTAAGTCTTATTAGTTTTCAGCCCAAAATGCAAAGTAATGAATGATAGTATCAACCATTTAATTACATGCATAAAAAAAGATAATAAGAATTACTTACTCTCTCAGACTAAATTCAAAAATTCCCAATTTGTATAGTGACTGTTAAGACAAAAAAAACACAAATTTTCTCAGTGTAAAGATTTTGAATTTTGAGCAAAAATTTTTACTACTCTGGAATTAAATATAAGCAAAAGTGACAATCAAAAAGTTGATTTATCAAGTCAAGAACAAATACATCAACTTTTCAGTTACCACTTACGTTAATATTTCCTTCTAGAGGAAGAATCTATTTTCTTTTAGTGAAAAAAAACTGATGTGTTTCCAAGAATTACCTCTGCAATGAAATTTTCAGCAGCATTTTTAGCAAGTGGTGAAGTCATCTGACCAACATAGGCAATTGGACAAAGCAAGGCTGCTGATCTCAACTTGTCAAGTAATTGATCTTTGGAAAAAGCAGCCAATGCAACCAATGTTCCCTACAAAAAAAAAAAATCCAACAATCATCAGTCTTCAATTTACAGACTCAAATCCCTTAAGCAAAGTTTCGAGTTTGACTCTTGTAGATGAAAAAAATGTGTTTGGAAGGGTAGACTCCACTAAAGGTGGTCATCCAGATTCTCCGTCATCAAAGTCACTAGATACTGTTAGGAACCTAAGAATTGGACTCCATAAATTTAGAAGAAGAACGCTAATATTTAGAAAAGTATAAGAAATAATAGAAGAGAATCTCCAAGAAAAAGATACACAGAGCGGATACGCTCCAACAAGGCGGATGCACTCTTCTAAGGGAGAGAAAGTCTTTACTTATAGACTTCCCATACAAGAGATCATGGGGAAATGATTCAAAAGCAACTACCTAATAAACTCTAACTACCAAAACAGACACATAACTAACCTAACTAACTAACTAACTTCCTAACTACTCTAATAACTTATAACTACTTTAATTTCCCTTCATTCTATAATCTAACAAATATTGCGCTCTAATAACATGGTTACCAAAAAACAAGTATGGAGAGGTGAAAGAAAACAACATGAACAAAAATTCAGAAATAATCACCTGTGAGTGACCAACATAGTGTAGTTTTTGTCCAGTTTGATCATGCACATATTGAAATGTTGCTGGAAGATCATATGCTACTAATTCATCCCATGACCAATTCCAATAATCCTAAAAAGTGGAACCTGATATAAGCAATAGAATCAAATTGACTGAATCACCAATGTGGTCCTCGAAATTGTAGGGGTCAAACAATTCATTGGTCCTTGAAATTTACGAATTTTCAAAATGATATCAGAAATTGAAATCCTCGATCACATTAGTCCGCATCAGACAATTTTAAAAACTAAATTGGCCGACCAAAAAGAACTAATGTGATCAAACATTTTTCAATTTCAAGATTCTAAGTTGGCAACGCCTTACAATTTCACAGACGATTTTGGTGATCGAGTCGAATCAAATTGCTGATTAGAAAAGAACAGCAACATATAGTTAACAAAAACTAACCGAGCTGTTACTAGAAAAAGATGTATGTTGATGACTATATTTGGTTCCACGTGTGTTAGCAATCCAAACATCAAATCCATTTTCTGCCAAAAGAAATGCAAGAGATTGACTTGGAGGTAGCAATAACCATGTCACACCATCCTATACAAACACACAAACATTAACCTTAATTTCCAACATCAACAACAACAAAAGTCATTAAAAACTTAGTTTCCTTAAATATAGGACTTCGTTCACTGAATCATAGAAATTAAGAATGTTGGTAATAGTACTAAAATTGTTAACAATTGATATTGTTTATACAGTTTTTACAAGTTTATCCTTCAAATAGTGATAGAGTTGGTTTTATATTCCCATTACAGTATTTATTGTTGATTACAGAAAAAAATGTAAAATAATTAAGAGTATTTTGGTAAAAATTATTATTAAAATGACACTAATGATCATTTTACAAATAGTCACTGACGAGGTCTCTTCAGTTAACAATATTGACCTTTTACCACTGAATTAAGTCATTTAACATCTCTTGATAAAATAATAATTAATGCAGTTGAAAATACAAAATACTATGAAATTTTTCAAGAGAGTCTTATATTTATCTAGGAGATAGTACTAACTAACCATGAATAGTCCATGCTGTAGCAGAACTGGTATGCTATTTCCATGTCTACCCCTTGGTAGAATTCTCTGCATGTTGAGAACATATCCATCTTGTGTTGTCACCTAAAAGCAATTATATATACATAAAAGCTATTTAGAATCTACTTCTTGTTCTAAATGTTGCTGATTTTTTAATCAGAACACAAAACAGAAACAGATTAAAGTAATGAACAGTACCTACCAAGTGTTCTTCACAAGCATAGTTTTGTGTCTTCACCAATGATGAACAAACACCATCACTTAGTGTTGGTGCCAATGCAGTGATAGTGTTGAGAGGTAACAATTTTGTTCTTGTTGCAAGAGTTGAACACCAGAAGAGAATCATCACAAGGGTTATTGAGAGTAATCTATTTGCCATCTTGTATTTTTTTTTTTTCTGATGCATTGATTAATCTTCTTAATTCAGATATTATTTATAGTCACATAAAACAGAATAAAAACATAGGAAGAAAAATGATGATAAAAATGAAAAAGTTATTCACATGAGTGCTTCTGAACCACCTTTTTGTCAATTGATTGGACCTAGTGGTTTAAAATATGCATATGTGGGGTCTACATTGAATACCATTAAATTATGAGGAATAATGATATTAGTAACCCTCTCTTTAATAAACATTTTTTAATATAGATTATGTTTTTAAATTTATCTTATTAAATTGTGTTGATCCTACGTAAATTTAGAATAATCCTTATGAATTTTAACTAACACTCTTTGTCTCTAATTATAAGAGTTACTTATAAAATTTTCCACATTAAAAAAATGGTTTATTAGTAATAAATTTATCAAAATTATATTATTTTTCATAATTATTTTTAAAATTATTGATATCAGAAAAGAGAATTATTTTTATAAAAAAAATTAGTAATGCACATAGAATTTTAGAAAATATTTTATATTAAAAAGAGGTTGAATGGAGTGTATTGAAAAATGTGTCAGTGTTTTCTTATATTTTTGTTAAAGTATTATGGAGAGTTTTGGATTTTGTTGCCATGATTCCTTAGCTTAACATGAAATGTGTGAATAGTTATTAATTTCAGAGGTGCATATAGAAAAAGCCAAAAAATGTGCCTTGAGAAAAATGTTGAGTAATAGTTCTTGTTTTGTCTCACAAAGCAAACAAAGCCTTGACTCCAAATAAGGGCATTGGAAACTTAGACTAGAGGCTTTTCTTATCATAGAAGCATGGAATTTATAGATGTACCATGGCTTAAGATTAAGAAATAAACTCCAAATGTTACTCAACAAATATTTTTTGAACATTCTTTATTATTAGGCCACGTTTCACACTTATGCTAAAATTTGTTTCTTTTTCTTGTGTTAATGTTTGAGCAATTGTTTTGTATAGGGGTGTTTATGAGATGGTTTGATTTGAATTTAGGATACAATAAAACTCGAATTAGTCAGATTTAATAATTGATATTTTATATAACCAAAGTGAATAATGTATCGGATTAAGTGCAATTCAAATACAATTGAATTGAATTTTTAGTTGTATTCATGTATATAAAAAAAATCTTATATTGTTTAGAATCAAGAATAAAAATAACAGAAAAAATGTATAATGAATTTAAAGTCAAAATAAATTGAATTCGTTAAAAAAAATTAACAAATTTAAATTAAATTCATCTAATTAAAATAGGACTAGTTTAGCTCAGATCACCGAGTTAAAATTTAAATAGAAGTGAGTTATTAATTTTGTTTACACTTTCATTCTCATATATTTTCTTCTCTTTTTATATAAATTTTTAAAAGTTTTCAAGATAAAAATTGTTTAAGAATTTATCTTTTGTAACCTCAAACGACGAAGTTCAAATCTTTTAAAAGCAGTTGTAAAATTATCATTGATACCACTATTATTAATAAAAAAAAAACAACAACATAAAAATACTTATTTTTTAATGATTTCAATTTATGGTAAAACAAATTTTAAATAATAATATTACTTTCAATTATTATTTAACTTTTTCTATGATTAAATTGACACATCTAATTAATCTTTTTACCAAAAATCTAATCAAAATTTGGTGGTAAACATAACAATGACACTATTAGATCAAAATATAAAAAAGAACAGTAAAAGATAAAGATAGGTGAGCTTAAATACTTATGATTAAAATACATAACTTTAGAAGTTCAAAATCACAAAAAATATATATATATATAATATTAAAACCATAAACTCTAAACCTTTAATCAATTATTTCAAGTTTGATATGAAATAAATTGAATGCCTATATACTAGTCAGAACCGGTTTAATTGATTTTATTTAGATTTCTTTTAAGGGAAATTGATTTAGATTATTGGAATCGTTAGAACAATCCAATTCAATTATTATCTCCAATTCGACCTAAACTTTTATTAAAAAGGTAAGAAGTAAAATTGATAATAAAAAATTTAAAAGAAATAAAATTTCAAAATGAAAGTTGATATATTCAGAATGATTAAAAGGACCTTAGATAATTTTACCCTTTACTAACTATTCACACCAAATCAGTTATGTTTTATCCATTTTGCTACCATCACAGTCACACACTAGTTTTCCAACTACAGACCCGTCCATTGAATTATCATCTTTTAGTTTTTTACAACTGAATGACCCATCTTGATACAAAGGTTTGTTATTAAATCTTACACAGGTTACACTCTTAACAACTTGGTCATTCCGCAAGCACACAGAATTATTCCAACTAACATAATGAAAGTTGAATAAACAAAAGTAACAATTGCGAGATCTATTTGTCAAAACTTCAAAAGTAAGGTAAGTATGTGTATTTCCTACTTTATAAATTTAATAATTATTATCAAAACAAAAAAAAAAAACATAAGTTTCATCACATGAAGGATGAAGTGCATGCTAAAATAATTTATAATACCAGTTTCAAAATCTGACTATAATTGGTAATAACTACATTGCTCCTCTGTTTATCAGATGGAAGACTAATCCAATAATACCTGAAGCTATGTGCTTGAAACAACCATTTTAATGGTAGTATTAATTCTAATGGGATTTTCCAACAATGTGTGTGGAAGATGCATCTTTTATTATTGTTTAAGATGTTTTTACTGCAGTATCTGGCACTTTGGTTCTTGTAAGGGGTCTTCTAAGGAACTTGAATTGCCAACCTTTAGGTTTTATATTCCCAAGCATTTGCCATCTTCTAGGTTTAATCTGTCCTAGAATTTTCATTTGCTCCTTTCTGAACTTCTTGGTTGTGTACCAGCTTCCACCTCTCCATCCTAAGCCATACCTGAATATCAGCTAAAGTTAAAAATTATGGCTAAAAGGAAATTAAAACATTTGAATTAATTGATTGCAAAATACCAACACTCAATACACTCAACGTGCAAATTTGATACTCCTATCTGTAACTCTAATATCTAGTTGGCATGCAATATATAATTCAATGTTGTAAATAGCAGATCACGGAAAACAGCGATTTCTTCAAATTCCACTATGCAATAGTGGTATGACACTACTATAACTGCTATTTGACAACATTTTGTTCTACATATGTAATGTAATGAATAAGTTTGACACCTTAACAGTGCTATACATCTGATTCAGAAGCAAGCCTGTTGAGGAAGGGCATACTTGTCCAAGTAAACAGAAAGCAAAGAAAAGAAATGGACTGTGAGAGTGAGAAAGAGTGACCTACCCCTCCCACCAGAGGCTCATTTTCCTCCCACTCCCAAAGTCCTTTTATATTAGCGAAATTATACCCAAAATAAATCCTCACCACATATTGATTATTAAGTTATCCTCAAAATTTTAGAAGTTTGAGATCTTAAAGATAAGGAAGATCAAGTTCATGTTCAGGACACCATTATCACATGGAGAAAAGAAATGGGACTTCAAGAAACCATATTTGTGCCCTTTTAGTTTAGTCGCCCCAATCTTGCATGTAAAAACATTTTCCCATTACATACAAGAAAGAAGCAAAAACAATTTGGAAGTAAATATTTTCAGATATGACTGTCGTCGATATTCAATTTTAGGTGTGAAGAAGAATCTAAAATTTAAGGGTGAGCAGAATTACTTGAATGTTTTGTCAGAATACTAAATTCAATTACAACACAATTTCACTGCTAAAATAGTTTACTAAGAAGCATGTTTGAAGTAATGGTTTAATCTGTTTCCATATTTCAAAATTAATTTTTGTTTTTATCTCTATGTTTCACTTCCTTGGTGAGTCGTAGTGGTTGGAAATTTGAAGCAAATTATTAGTTGGTAAGGAAAACTATATACTGAGCTATCATAAGAGTAACAACAACAAACAAACCTTATCCTACTAGATAAGTTTGACTACATATATGATATATCAGAAAACATTAAGTTCAAAGGTAGACAATTTACTTCTAAATCTCTCTTAATGGTTTCGTCTGAAGTTTCTTTTGGTCGCCCACACCCCTAATTACTGGACTATTCTCTATTTGGTCACCCCTTCTTACCAGTTACCAGTGCTTATATGAGCCTTTACCACATATGTCCATATCGGCCAAAGACAATATTCAATTACCTTTTATACAACGGAAGAAACACCAATTTTCTTCCTAATGATTGGATTCCTAATCTTATCTAGTCCATCTTAATATTTTCATCTCTATAAGTATAACACTGAGTTTACTTTGTCGTTAGTTCTTTATGACTAAATGCTAAGTCACCATAGTATTGTATGCCTTGTAGCTATATAGCAAAATTTACTTTTAAGCTTAATGATACATTTGTATCACAGATCACACCCAAAACATTCCTTGAATTCATCCACTACTTGAATCCTATCACTAACATCCCTGTCTTCTTTCATTTTGTATGACAAGTATGATAAATCTAAGGTACTTGAAAATGTGAGACTTGTGGTATTGCATGTTCCCCACTTTTTACCTTTATAAGCTATAATATTTGTTGTCTATTGCCAACTATGCATTTCATATATATCACCTTATTCTTACTTAAGCAAAAATCATGTATTTCTAAGTCCTATCTCTGTATTTCTGTATTCCTCAATCTTCTATTTATTTAATCTCTCGACTCCATAATCATCTGCAGAAAACATGCATTGTGGCATTGTCTCTTCGATATGTTCATTAAACATGTCATCGACCCAATATGAAAAGACCAAGGCTTAAGATTAAAACTCAGTGCATACTTATAGCTATAGGGAAATCTACTTGTATTCTCACACTAGTCAAATGTTAGAATGCAAACTTCTTCCTTTTCTATAGCCTTCTAGAACATTTCTCTTGGTAAACTATCATATGTCATTTCTAAATCATTAAAAACCATGTGTAGCTCTTTTTGAGTCCTCCGATGTCTCTCCATCAGTCTTTGGGGCAAGTACATAGAATCCATAATCCTCTCCACAACATAAAACTAAATTGACTTTTTGTGATGTTGAGATCTTGCTTCAACCTCTACTCAGCTACTCTCTTCCAAAACTACATAGTATGACTTATGAGTTTAGCCCCCCTAATTTGCAGGTATGTGAACTTTGGTAGGAGCTATCATAAATTCATAAGTATCAAGCAACCTAATTGAATCCAACTAAACTGCAAGATAAAAGATTCAAAATGATTTGAATAACAGACCAAGTAAATGAGTCACTCGAGGTAGGACTTTCAACTATAATAACATACACAAATAGCATGTTAGATTTGACTTGAATATAGACAATTAAATTCCTTTCTTCAGTAATTTGCTTAAGCTTTGCAGCTTATCATTAACAGATGTTAATTATACAATAATGAAAACCACCAAAGCCTTTTTTGCTCACTAGATGAAACTGGCTAAGTAAAGCAAACAAGTACAACTATCAACAATCTTTTATAATAAAAAACAACAACCGTGCTACAGTTTTTCATGTTTCTGCAAGTCACTATCTCAAAATTGTCAATGAATATTCATAAACAGTGAAACTTGTAAGTGTGTTCCACAACGATACAATCAATACCCTTTCTACTTATACTTTTCAACTGCCCTAATGATAAAACTAAATGACACCATATAAAATCATGATGGATGCAATGAAAAACAAAGAAACAAATAGCTGATTGTAATGGCCAAGAGTAAGAAGATGTTAAGGATTAATTCATAGAGTTAAGCATAGGAAACACTCAAGCGAACCAAAACAAACCCGATAAGTAAGGCTGTTCCAGCAGTGGCAGCGCAAGCAGGAATACTGCAACCTCCAGGAGGACCAACAATGTCTTTGATTTCAGAATGTTGAAGATTTACATGGTTTTTCATCTAGCATAAACAGATCAGAAAAGTTATTCCGAAAACAAAAATATAGTCCAAAACTATGTATGCACACACACAGACGATTGGTTTTGACTTTTTTAAGAGAAATGATATTTTGACACATAAATTTGACAGCAACTTGTATGGTTAACAAAGATTAAATATATGATTAATTATGTTCAGTGAATTGTTAATGAATATAACAAAGTGTCACAACTCATTAATCATCCATTGAACATAATTAACTATGACTTTGAATTTCATTAGCCAGAATTTTCACTGTGTTCAAGTATACATGATATCCATTAAATAAGGTGGTTTGGGGGAGTTGGAGTGAAAGGAGGCCATGGGTTCAATTACTCTCTATAACAAAATTAACAACTAATTACTAACATTGGCTATTTAAAATAAAAAACATGATATCCATCAACTATCCAAATTGTATTCTAATTAATATACGTGATATTTAGGAGCTGAAATATATAAGATTTTAGGTGTTCAAACATAGTATCCATTAATCACGATTTGTGTACATAATACACTTAAAAATTTACTATTAACGGCGTTCAAAATTGTAGTTAATTGTGTTCAGGAGATCGTAATTGTTATATTCATCAACCATCCACTACATATAACAAAGTATACGGAAAAAAAAAAAAAGCAAAATGAAAACAGATAGATAGATATATATACAGCATGTTCAATGGATTGAAGCCTTTCATCAACTCTGGTATCATGCACATGACGCAACGAATACCCTAAAAAATATGAACGAAAAAAATAAATAAAAAATGTAAGCATAATAATAATGAAATTAGGGTAAGAGAGAGAGAGAACCGATGAAAGCAGTAGCAACGGATGCAATGGAAGTTCCAACGGTGAAAACAACACGGTGCCTCTCAAACGTATCCTTAGTGGAAAAGTAAGTGTCTTGAATAGCAGCCCAAGAATTCAGAGATTTTCGTTTAAGGTTAGCAGCGGAAACTGAATTTGAGATTGATCCCAAATTCCTTAATCGATGCATAATGCATTCTACTATACTGCCTTCTTCAAAACCCGCAAACCAACCCTATATCGACATTGCCAATCAAAATTATAGATTCTTCTTACTTCTTCTCACTCAACCAATCATCAACGATTTAATTCATGGGATTTAAAATTGAGAAAATAAAAAAACAAGTAAAATTATATGAAAAAACTGTATTGTTTTTTTGTTTTTAAAAAAAAATAAATAAATCGTGGCCTTCAAATACTATCATCTCATTTCATAATTATAATATATACTTAATTTTTTATAGAGTTTAATTTGTACATATTAAAAATATATAAATATTTTACTTTTATTATATCACAAATACTCATCTCTTTTATTTTAGAGGTAGTTATCATATAAATCAAACAAATATCGTATAAATTAAATATTTTAAAAAATAATACAGTCAAATGGTTACTATACAAGTAGTGTAAATCTTATTTTAAATGACATCAAATCAATGTTAGAAATTATAATTTATTTTTAAAAATAATTATTTTAATAAATTTTTAATTGTTTGTTACATGTTTTATAAAAATTGAAATATAAAAATAATTTAAAAATTGCTTAAATGAAATTTGAATAATTTTTAGTAAAATTTATTTTTGATAATGGATTTTTTTTCAAATATTTTTATTAACATTAAAATAAACACAAAATAATTTTTTTTTAATGATAAAAATATCTAACAAATAATCTCTAAATTAAAAATACCAAAATCTTCTTTTTTTTCTTCATAATTCACAACAAACTGACCCTACATCATTGAATAAGTCATCCATCTGGTCCACAAAATTACATGTGCTAAAAATTTGGTCACTAAATTAAAGAAGTTACAAAGCAATTCATAAAATTGAAAATTTTAATGACGATAGCGAGGAGGGGCCATAATGGCATTTTTTGTGCGTCAATAACACGATTCTTTCTACTATTGATACACCATTTGGGATTAGTGGCTACAAAGAAATGAGTTCAAAATAAATGTATTGTTGAGTAGAAATATCAATTTTCGTTTCAAATAAGTAGTTTGAAGTTTAAGGTTTTATATAACTGAGTCATTTTGAACTAGTTCATTTGATCGGTTGGGTTAGGCTGAGTTCATTTTTATGTAAGTTTTAGAAAAATAAGATATTTTATCCGGCAAAAATTGTGGACTAGCGAAATTGTGTCTAGATTGATATGTTTGGGTCTGCAAACTTAGATAGATACATGAAGGGTGTTGTTTGGGTCTGAGTAGATTTACAACGATGACTACAAGGTTTGATGAAGAGTACTAGCAAAAGGCAAAAAGGTACAGGATAAGATTACAAGGTGTTCAACGTGATTTTGAGGGGAACAGATTCTCTAGCAAAAGGCAAAAAAGGACAGGATAAGACTATGTTACTTGAAAGTAGACTAGTGCTACCAATAATAGCATACACAACAAGTGCAAGAAAAACCAATGTCTATAATCCGAAAATTTATTACTCATATGGATAAGAATGCTTGTCTAAGAGTACACAACAATGACAATGGATCCAAAATATTTAACAACACAAGACAAGGAGACATCATTACATGTCTCATATTTTAACAAAGCGAACATCACTCTGTCCAAATGCAGTTCCACACGCAGGACATTTGCGGTGACGGAGTTCAAGATTTCTTTGTATACATGGATTGCAGAATAGATGATAGCACTTCACAATCACCACCTGCCATACACAGATTAATCTTAGATAAAGCTGTTGCAATAAATTTTATTTAGCCGTCTTCAAAGTTCGAAAAAAATTGGTCTAAATAAATGCGAGTCTAAGAAAATGTGCAAAATCAGTTTTGCAACTTATCCATTTCAAAACAATCATAATACCAAAAAAGAACAAGTGTGCATTTGGAAAAATAGCTTAATTGAGAACTTATTTAATATACTACACTATAGCTTAGTTTATCTATTGTTTGTAAGATACACTGAAGAGTTTATTTAAAAATAAGCTGAAAACAACTTTTGAATAGGTCCTAAGTTATTTTTAAGAATGCACCCAAATACAAATATACATGCTTATGATGAAAGTTAAAATAAGCTATTCCAAACACTCCCAAGTTATTTAACAACCATAAAAGCAAGAACTGTAGTGGGATAAGTTGGCTTGTGTTTTACCTCCTTTGGACGGTCAGAACAAACAGTGCATTTGATCATGTTCTTGCAAACTCTTATTTCCTCTTCAAGCTTCTGTACTGCAGTTTCTCCGGCTTCAGAATTCAGCTCAGCAATTTGATTGTTTACTTCCATTAATTCTTCCTCAAGCTTCCTCCGTGAACTCCTGCATGCATTTCACCTAGATAAAGTAAAGAGATATACTTCTCTCGAAAGATTAATTAGCTTGATATGGTATCTGCAAAAATATGCCATCATAAAATCTACATGTTTAATCAAACTCTTCTTTCTTTTTTGAAAAACCAATTGTAGAAACTTGTTGAGTTTTCATAGAATACGATTTCACACAAACTAAGCAACCATGGAAAAATAAGTCGACATCAGAACTGAACCATGTACCAAGATTCATGAGCTCCAAGCCTCGAAGACTATTTCTGATCCCCCCAGTTTACTTAAGCCCGGACCAATATAACTAATTCATCGGTTACACAAACTTACGGAACTCTAGGATCCTCATTAGAAATAAAACTGTATACGCAATTTTCTCCACTCCCCAAATAAACACACTAAACCTTACTTAGTGGAGGGTAGTTTGAACCCTAACGTAAACACTTATGTTTAAAAATCTACCCTGGATCCAAACTTGATCGAACGACCAAGGGAGAAAATTACCTTTCGCTATCCAATTCCTTTTCAATAGCTTCTATATCTTTCTGAATTTGGTCGTATTCTTTCTCTGAAGATGAAGCAGCAGACTTGAGCAACTTAAACTCCTTCTCAGCATCAGCCAATTCCCACCTGGCAAACTCTAAGGCAGCTGCAACGCGCTTTTCATCTTGAGTACATTTAGCGGCTTCTGATAGAATACATTCGATCTGCTAGGTTCAAATAATTATTTACAACAGTGAGCAGCAGCAATGTTGTCCAGCGAAATATCAAAATAAAATATATAAGTGGGGGGATAAGCAGCAGGGGTAACAGGACCTGCTCTTCACTACTTGCAATCCTCGTCTTTGATTTTTCTATCAAAGAATTAAGCTGTTGAAGTTGATCAGCTAAGGTTTGCTTTTCAGACAGTAAAGCGTTATGTAATTGTTTTGCCTTCACGCTTTCTGATACAAGCTGCATAAAGTTTGCAATATGATGAAAACAAGGTCTCATTAACAAGTGGAATTATTTATGTAGAAAGCAAGTATACCAAATTTTAGAAAATAGCATGATTTTCTATCCTTTCCAAAATCAATTCCAACAGTAACAATCCACCACGACTGAGAAAATTGATTTGGCAAGGTACTTCGCCAACATTTTCTATTTTTTTTTAAAAAACATCTAGGCTTGTCCAAAGTTGATTCCAGCAGATGTGGCCCATCAGTTCTTTAAACATGTGTCATTCATTCATTATTAGTAGTAGTATTTATACAAATCCTTTTTAGTAGTTTGGCACCGAATGATGTTTTCAAACAACAACCAAGTGTGCTAAAGATCTATTTGATTTGAGAAAACCTTTTCCATTTTCATATAAAGGCTACCTATATTCTCACTTTGTATTCGGCTATCAAAGTTTTGCATTATTGGAAACAAGAAACAAAGTAAAAAAAAGATAACGTGTTTGTACTTCAAAATGAAAATAAAAAATGTTTTCACAAAGTAAACAGGTCCAAATATTTAGTTACAAAGATGAAGCATTAATTTTTCATCAACAGGGTTAGCAAAAGCCTAGACAATAACCTAAACATTACAAGAATTGTGCATGGATAAAAATTGTGAAGACCACAGCAAGATAACATTTACAATTACTAGTGATAAGAAGACATACCTTAATATTATAGTCATCCCTCTCAGCCACCTGCTGTAACAGATGTTGGTGTTGTGTCTGCATATCTTCATATGCTTGACCAATAGTCTACAAGAAAGCAATTAATTGTATTACAAGAAAAGACATTCAGAGCAACCCTTCACTGACTGCTGTTCATCTAGTTCAAGTACGAAGGAAAGTGAAGTTATAAAGGAAACCTCAATTTCAGATATATAGGCCTCTGCCTCAGCCTCTTTAACTTTAACAGCCTCACTCAGCTCCAACTTGTTTCTGAATAGGGGCAGATAAAACATGGTCAAGGAATGAATCAACAGATTGATAAACTGAGGCAGTTTGAAAAATCATTTATTCCATTCATATGAAAACAATCATTTGAAAAAAAAAAACATAATAATGATATAAAAAAATGAGTCCAGCCCAATATAAACACCTAAAACAAACAAATAAAAAGAACTGTTAAGACATCTTGTCATTCAAATCACGTAGATGTTTCAAAATCAATTTTCTGATTTTCATCAAGCCTGTATATGTTAAAGATACACAAAAGTATAAAACCATTCATGTATCCTTATGTAGTAACTTAAGCTTTACGAATAGGCAAAATGACCCCGATGAACTAGTGACATAATGAAATAGATACCGCTTAACTTTATAAATTATGTGCCTCGACAAAGTCATTATGTGATAAAAACTCAAAATGCAACTCTTGCATACATCCCAAGGCATACAATGCCTAAGGAGCATAACATATCGGCCCAAGGACAAAGTCCTTGAACTCTACATAAACTTTTCACACATCTACCTTTCACTCCTCATCACCAGAAAACTCTCCCAAATAAAAAACCACTAACATGGAACTAAGAAGGAGGAAAAAACAATAGACATTCTCTACCAGTTTGTCAACGCAGCAAATCTATAATCAACATAATAGTTGCATAAACACAAACCTTTCAGTTGCATCCAGCTTGGCCCTTAAGTCCTCTATTTCAGCTTCTGCGGCTTTAAGCCTTTGTTCACAAGCAGCTTCAGCTTCATTAGCAGCTCTTACTCTCAACTCTAGACCATGTTCATCTAAAGCATTTTTCAGCATTTCAGCTTGAGAGCGAGCTTTACTTTCAGATTCTCTAACTTCTGGCAAGCTGAAATCAAGTTATTAGCAGAATGAGTCATCCAAGTAGACAAAAAGAACAAAATTTTGTTAACATCTAGCAAAAAATTGACAAGCACAACTGGCAGGTGTTTGTTTCCATTACTTTGTCGAACAAATTAATCCGTGTTATCATCCCAAACACAGCATAGAGTAACAAATCAAAAAAATTACAACTATAAATTTAACTAGATGGAACTCTGCCCACTGAACAAACTCAGATCACCATACCTTTTCGCATAATCCTCCGGACCATACATATCCAGAACAAATTCTAACTCCTGATTCGACTGCTGTAACTTTTCAATCTGTAACAAAACATCTTAATCAGTTGTTTGAAGATTAGTTATGGACAATCTAGAAGGCCACTAAAATCATAATGCAGATATGTTTTTGAGAATCATAGAAAATATAGGTGCAGATACACATGCAAAACACATAATAACAAAGGCAAAGAAAAACATTGCAATTAAATCTGACTCGGTCACAGACATGTTCTAAGACTTAGAAGGTAAAAGATAAGTGACGCACAGTTAAATTTTATCTCAAATGAGGAAATTGGCAATTATTATTGCTATACAACAGAGGCACTCAAGAACAAAATACCTACAGATAAAAAATAAAAAAATTAAGGTAAAAGCCAGGGTAGACTTACCAATGCTTTTGAAGACTTTATTTCCAAAACCTGTTCAGCACATTTGTTTACGAGGCTCTTGAGTTCGCTTGTCTGCTTCAAAACAAAGGAATTAATAAAGATTAATGTTAAAAAAGTATGTATGGTATTAATTCAAGGACAAGAACCTGCCTATAACCTCTTGCAGTATATTCCAACTTAAATGATTTCTCAAATCATTAATTTCAAAGAGGTGTAAATCAATAAAATATTCCAGTTTGGTCCGTAACTGCATTTTATCATTTACTAATCATAGTGTTTTTTATATATGCAGCAAGCATGATTTATTACAACAAAACTGTAAATGTTCTTTTGATAACTTACACCAAATGTAAATCTCTTCCTATAAATTAAGATGCATACAGAATTATGTCAGTTTCATTAAACAAAGAAATTGACATTTGCAATTCCGATGCCTTATTGGGGGGACTAGACCAAAACCTAGATGAGAAAAAATTACACAGAATGATTACTAGAGCCATAACAAGCTACTTTATCAGCACAGTTACTTCCTTCCCTCCATATAAATGTGTAAAACAGTAAAACGCATATTATTACAAAGAAAAAGACAATTTCCCCATGGGCTTCTAATTTGCCCATGTGAACATTTGTGAAGGCATCAATGACTAACTTGGAGTCACACTCCAACCAGAGACTGAGCCAGCTGCTCAGGTGAGAAATCTCCATCCCCAGCATAGCTGCACAAAGTTCTGCATAGTTCTACTTTGTCCACACTTACCATTCTAGCGCCTTTTTCCGAACAGTTAGCATTTGAGTGAATCATGTCTTGACATTTAACAACAAAAATTAAGACGCCTTGTAAGACTAGAGCTTCCGACCACTATACTATATAAAAATAACTAAGCAAAGAACATCACAGACTCAAATTATCTAGATAAATTTCTGTAGAAGACCTATCATAAAGTAGGTGAGAAATAAAATGAAGGCACTTTGTGAGAATAACCTTCCCACTCAATTTTGCTCTTAGTGAATGTGATTTCTCACGCAATGATACAGCTTCAACAGCTGCATCCTTCCATCGCTTCAACTGCGCTTCCATCATCCCCATTTCTTTAGATAAAGCTGAAGCCATCACACGAAACTCGGCTTTGATATCTTTTCTCCCTGAAACATGTAAGATTGTAAGAAACTAGAAAATCCAAACATACACACTGCAAATCTAAACACAGAAAATTTGATATGCAGACCAGTGTCCTGTTTGGCCTCTTCCATCTTAATTTCAAGATCATTCCTTTCTATAATACACTTCTGCAATTGAAGCTCGAGCTCATCAGCCCTAGAGTCAGAGTTGTCAAGGATGCGCCTTGCATTATCAGCAGACTCCAATTTCATATTCAGTTCCTTCTCCCATTTTGTGACATTAGCCCTACCAGCCTAAAATTACATTTTAAAATAATATGTAAAAAGAGACGCAACAACAAAAAATCAATTATCAAAAGAAAAAGAAGAAAAAAAGAAATAACTGTTAACCTGCAGAGACTCTGTCAATGATTTGTATCGATCCAATTCAGCGATCCAATGTTGAAGTTGATCATTTGCTAAAGAGTATATTCGGGAAGAGCG
>NC_021161.2:47966219-48039862 GCF_000331145.2 Cicer arietinum
CCAATGTTGAAGTTGATCATCTGCTAAAGAGTATATTCGGGCAGAGCGTACATACTTATCATCAATCAGTTCATTCTGGAAATAAACATACATGAAAAGCGATTTTTACATGGAACCCTAGAGTGAATGAATCTCAATTACTCAAAAAAAAATGACAACCATCACAGACAATCCAAATTTACAAACCTGAAGTTCTTGGAATTGCTTTGTCAAGATTTGATTTTCTTCCCGTGCATCTTGAAGCTCAGAGAGACGATCAGCATTCACTACCTACAACATCGGCCAAGCATATATCTTAGATAGAGAATGGAAAAATGAATGACAGAAGGAACAAAAAATCACACAACAAAAACCTTGGCTTCCTCAATTGAATCCTTCAACTCACGCAAACCCATGGCCTTGTTTGCAGGCTTCTCAGGAGACAAGTTTCCATTCACTGCATCGGCATTGGAGGAATTCATTCCCACAGCTGCATCCTTTTGCATTTTCAGATTGACTAGTTTTCTTCTACTCTCTTCGAGCTCAGCCACGATCTCGTCAAGCTCTCCTTTAAGTATGAAAAAAATAAACTCTCAATAGACAATTATTTTAAAGCAATCAGCCAAATTTATAAGAGCCGATAAGATCTCCAGAATTGTAGAAAAAAATCTCTACATAAATATCAAGGTGTTGCCTCTGGTCATATCTATTCCTAATTGACCAGATTAATTTTACTCCCGGTAACTCCTCTTGATAATTTACTCAATTACTCAAACTTCCAATAGCGTAATTACAATTCTCTCCCTACTCAGCACAAGACGGCTGAATTGCATCCTCCACTGAGGCCATTATTACTTTTGCACTATTTTAAATTTCACAATAGCTTTTAATATGATTCCATTCATCGAATATCACATATAATCATAAAAAGAATTTTAAGTTATGCAAAAGCCCATTTGCCTAAATTTTTACTGCAAGGTTGTGGTTGGAATAATTTAAAATTGTAATTAATAAGATTTATCCATAAATTGATTATCATGTTTGGAACTCATTATGAAAAAAACATATTTGAAAAAAGAAAATCAAATTTTATGTTTGGAAGAGGAACACGCTGAATTTATTTTAAAGTTGTAATTAGTAATTTATTTTATGAGTCAAACTTGGAATAGGCTAGTTAAATGACTTAACTAATTGAGGTAAATATATCAATTCCGACATTTAAAAGTAAAATTAAATCCTTTCAGTTCAACCAAATTTTTGTAGATTTTTATTTAAAAACAGCTAAAATCGAATGGATTTTAAAATCAAATCAATTCCTATATTATAATTTTCCAAACAAAATAAATTCAATTCCATTATTTTTCAAATGAAATATTACAATTATAAATTCATGGAAGAGAAAACTATGGTGAAAAACTGCATATTGTTTCTGATGAGTTGAAAGTGCAACCTCTAATACAATTATATACACCAATGTAAACAAATCCTAATAAATTATAGACAAAATTGCTCTAGACATCGTTTATTATTTATTTGTATAGTCCTTCCATATTTTTCCAACTAGGTTCTTTAAGTTTCAAATGTGCACCCTGTTGACCTTTTTTTTAGTTTTCCGTCCAACTCCGTTAAAAAATGCATGTGTGGCCATTTTTATGTTGATGTTGACACTACATGCTTATGCAGCCACTGAAATTATAATCTCACCAATTATTTTATTCGTTTTATTTATTAAAATATCATGTAATATTGTAACTCTTTAAAGAAAACAAGATTTCTAATTATAAAAACAACCCTCCACGATTCATCTTCTTCCCCTTGACAAAACCCTAGATTTCAGAATTTATATCCATTCCACCCATGGAAGAAAGATCAAAACTTTAAGTTCAATCTCATATTTCTTCACCTCCCCTTTCCCCAAATTACCGTCAACCCCAACTCAATTTCAATTGAAATTTAAAGTTCAGGGAGAGAAGGAAGCAAAATAGAAGAGGTGGAGAGAGGCCAAAGGAAAGGATGAACGAAGGGAGAAATAAAGGTCTACGGACACTCCACCTAACACAATTCATCTTCTTGACAAAACTGGAACACTACTCTCATTCATCTTGATGATCCATCAAACCCACCTCCCATATTTTATTCAGTGGTAGCGTCACTTTTTCTTTCATCATTGACAAAACCACTGTGGCAGTGTGGTGAAACTACCCACCATCATCTAGCCATCACGAGACACCCGACCATGCTCAACCATCAAATATAGATCTTTCTTCATCTTAGGACTCAGCCCTTTTATTGTGCACCAAGACCTAGCCGTGATGATAGTGTCACAGTAGGTGCATTCCATCCTTGACCATCTTACACCGATCCTTGTCCAGTTTGGCCACTACATTGACACCGTGATATGGCCATGCCCCAGGGTTGAGGTGATTTACATTTGTTTCTTTCCATACTTTGTTTGCCATCATCTCAACTAAAGCTATGTTCTGGAAATGGCGAACCATTGCCACATCTCCACCTTTGACTTTCACCTTGATCACCAATTATGCTGGGAATTACTCTGTTTCTGTCACTTCATCTGGTTCTCATTTTGTTTCTTGATTACCCAGCACCTTCTCCAATAGCCAATCTGGTTCTAGTTTTGTTTCTTTATTTTCCTACATCTAGTCCGACAAAATCACGAAATTCTACTATCTTTGCCCAAGAACAAGAACCTTCATTGCCAATCATAACCCTCTTCCTCTACACCTTCCTTTTTTATTGCAGTGATGACAACTCTTGTGATGTTTGTGCTTTTATCTTTTCCTCCTTTAAGATCAATCGCTTGCTTCTTCAACGATATATGCAACATCTGCTTAAGCTCTTCCATGGTGTTAATTATGTTCTTTATCTTAGACATGCTGGAATAAATTAGTGTAGCCCCCAACCACATGTTTATTTTTCTAAGAACGCCATCAAATTCTCTATTTCTTCCTTAACAAAAGGTCAGGTAGGTTGGACAAAAATTTTATAAGCCCAAGATTGGAGTTGAAGAATAGGATGAAAGATAGAAAGGATTAAAGGAACAAGAATGAATTGATTATTACTAAATGAAATCCGAACATAAAAGGAGAGAACTCTCCTCAATGGTTTCTCGTTCACAAAGGGTTTCCCCTTTTACACAAATATCAAATGCCTTAATGAACCATTCCATCCTTATTTCCACTATTTATCTAACTGATACAGATTAGTTTTGATACATTATCAGTGTAAAACATTTTACACTATCAACAAATCACAGACCACCATTTGTATGACTTTTAAGATAGATAAGATTAAAGTCAAATATTTTTAGTGATCAATCGATTGTGATTAACGGACAGTGTAAACAAAAATTACATTGTCAGTGCATATGAATTAAATCCCTAACTGATATGCCCTCCAAGGCTACAACTAACTAAATTTTCTAACTGTTCCCACTTCCTAATTTAATATATTCTAAACTAACTAGCTTCTCTAATTGTCCCTCTTCCTTTATCCAAACAAGGAGAAAAATGAGATAATAGAGACAACATGCCCTAAAACTCATATTTACTTGATATGAGATTTGCAAAAGACAAAATACCAGCCCCTATTTATCCTTGAATTGTACTCTCAGTCCTGATTAAATAGGGAAACAAATCATGAAATATAAGGATATAAGAAATTATGGAATTCAATCCTCAGAGATCACCTTTGTTTTAAGATACAATAATATTGATTTCATGAGATATTTTCATATTATTCTAACAGTAACCAATTATCAAAATAAGAAGAAATAAACAACATGCCATATTATCTGTAAAATTATAGTAGCCAGAGATACCCCAATAAAATTTAATGGTTAACCATAGTTTGATACTCGAAAGATTTTCAAAACATTCAATTTGTCCCTCAAAAGATCTTATTACATAAATTTGGTGATTTACGCATTGGAGAATTACACATACACCATATAATATTACCAGTTATAACTAACAAATATCATTAAGCAAAAGGAAACCTTCCTTTTATTAAACCATGCTGCTAACCATTTAAAAACTACATTATATGATAATAATCAAGATCATTTAAATTCATATTTAGTTCTTCTAAACTTCATAATAATTAATAACTGAAGTGGTTTAAACAATAAAGAAACATTTCAAATACCTGTAAGACGTTTTATGTCAGATTGATCTCGTAAGCACTCGTTTATATAATTTTGAATACCAACAGTATACTCTTCATGTTTTATGTGGAGAGTATCAATCACTTCACGAAAATTGTCTGCCTCCTTTTTCGCCATATCATCAATCTTAGACGTTAAGATGATAACATCTGCAAACCCAAATAAAAACAAAAGATCAATTATACACACTTCCTTAAACAATCCAACATCAATGACATATGGTAGAAAACTTTCAATTCAATCTTTAACAAAAACTATATAGTTCAAGTATTGCATAGTATCTCAAATGTATAACACCTTCCGCAGATAAATCTCCATGTAAAACCTGAGCTATATCCTCAAATCTTTTCATTTGATCATCAATGGTATCTTGAATATGTTTCAACAACTCCGTAGTAGATAACAGACGCAAAGCAAGGGCTTCCTCAACATAATTAATTATCTCATCATTACTGCTTCCTTCAATAGAATCTTTCTGGATTAATCTACAAAGAAATAGATCGTCCGGAGGACACGAAGGAAGGGAATCTAGAAAGGAAGAAAGTAAAGTCAGTCTCTTGGTTTTTCTTAGTACTGCATGAAAGAACCTTGATGTGTGTGAGTGCGTGAGAGTGTGAAAGTACCTTGAGGATTATCAAGGTAAGCCAAAGTTTGCAAAGAGTCTTTGCCTCTCCCAGCTTGTATCCCGAGAAGAGCCATATCATCGACCAACTAGAAAAGCAAATAAGTTAAACAAATGAGCACATCCTACAAGAATATGACAAAAGTGCCTAGCCTTCCACTTACGGGTCCTGGACAGGGCCACCATAACATGCACTACTTATGGACTTATGGTAGTATTACTTTCGAAAGAGGAAATAACAAACTGAATAGAGAGCAAAAGTGAAAGAAACCGGAACATGACAATAAAGAATAACCTGATCCCAGTGTTGGTTGAATTCAATTAATGAATCATCATAAGAATTTTGTCTTTCTTTTAATTCTCTAGTTTTTTCTTCGAGATCATGTAAAGCATGTTTCTGGATTTCTGTCTGCTGAACAAGTTGCTGATTCTGGAGTTGCAAGACACCTGCATCAGCCTGGAGGAAGCATCTCAAGTTATGCAAGTAAAACATATAAACAAATTATTGTAGAAAAAGAACTTAGTGCCAACCACAAACTGATAGAGTTTGTTCGTAACAGTAAACATTAAACCAAACAGTCTTTTCTTTCACGTCCAGAACTGTTGCCAAGGACTTCGAAGCCAGTAAAAACCCTTTCTCAAACATTTTTTTTCGTTTCAAAAAAACATACACCACTTTTTTTTAAAATTAAGCATTCTCTATGACATGAAAACAAGTAGCTTTAACCCCCAAAACTATACCACACAAACCTAACATGCCTAACATAATGTAAAGAATCCCATGAAATAAATGCATCCTTGCTACATTTCTCAAAATTTACATTGAGTCTAACTCAACCCTACAAAACCAGCTTGTAAGATGAAGAATGTATCCCACTTATAAACACTTTTCCAAGTCATATATCATCCAATGATGAACTCACAACATGCCCAAGACTAAACATCTAGAGTAAGGTCTGATAACAAGTAGCTTAACAAATCTTCGATAGGGTGTGATATCGTATTAAAATTTGGATTGGCCCTAACTCATTCCTACAAAACTGGCTTGTAAGGTGAGAGATGTCTCTCACTTATAAACACTTTTTCAGACCATATCTCATCCAATGTGAGACTCTAAACAACTCTTCACAACCCTAATCAGTGAGTTAGTGGCCACTAAGCAAAATCAAGCAACCACACCACCACCCTTTTTTTAAAAACACACACACACAAATTTCACTCACAAATCCACTCCCTATATACGAAATACCCAATTCAGTATCTGCCACAACACTAACCAGCTCTAAGAATCCAATTACACATTCAATTAAATGGAAACACCAAAATTCAAAACAAAATCATCAAAACTACATAGCAGAAATAAAAGCAACATATATAAACATGATTATACAACAATATAAAAAAAAAAAAGATAGAGAAAAAGAGGGTTACGTTTTTGCTGTTAGGAGAAGAATTGGTTGAGTTTCGTGTGATGCGAGAAGAGACAGAGGTGAGAAGATGAGGCCTCTTCTTGTCGGGTTCGTCGTGGTCCGAATTTTCCATTTCGGTTCTGAAATTTTGAAGAAAAACGAAACGAAACAAAGCATTAAGAACATTTTGAAGATGAAAAATTGTTCAACTCTTTTGAGTTCAGAAGAAGGAAACAGCACAGTTGAAAAAAAGACTCACATGAAAACTCGTTCTACTATTTTACTCAAATTTAGCGTGATAACTATCTAAACTTTTTCAGTTTTTATTTATTTTTTCTTTTTTCATTTATATTTGGTTTAAATACCATTTTCTTCTTTTCTTTCTTCTTATTTATACATGGTTTTAGTCTCTATTTTTCAATTCATTATTTTAGTTCTTTAATTTTTGAATATTTAATTTTTTATTAATATATATTTTAAGATTAAAATTTGATTGATAATTTGATGAGAATTTTTAAATAATTAATGTTTTTTTATTAATATATGTTTTTTAAGGTTGACTTTTGATTGAAAATTAATAAGTGAGATAATTTTGTGACAATTTAGTTGATCAAGTGATACGAATTCTTGCTAAAAAATTAGAATTTAATTTTTATGTATAGTGTAAAAAGATCAATATAATCAACAAATTATAATCAATTATATGAGAAATTTTATAAATAATTATGATAAAAATTAATTATTATTAATGATTTAACAATTGTAATTAATCGTCGATGTAAAAAATATTTACATTGATATTATATATAAATTAAATTTTAAAAATTAGTTTACATTTTTTTAAAATAAATAAATCTATATAAAAAAAAACAACTATATATATATATATATATGAAAAAATAACAAATATTTTATCTTTCAGATTTAATTTGATTGTCAAAAATATTGATATTATTAAGTTAAACAACATATCTTTAATTCAAATTTAGACTTTACAGTTATATATGAGTTGCTTGTGGTAATTATATCATTTGATCTATAGACAAAAAAATATATCACACATTTTGAAATTTATGAAAAACCAATTTTGTGGATCTAAAATTCAGAGAACCAAAATTGTACACGAGACAAAATAGGAGAATGATTTGTTCGTCTAATCATAAATTACCATATGCATAATTTTTTTTTTTTATAACTTTTAAAGTTGATGCAATTAATGATAAATATTTTTAGTGATTTGTCTATTTTTGATTGATTAATAGTGTCGTTAATGCACATTAGTTGTTATCTTAAAAAAGTTAATGTATATCAATTGAATCCATATAATACATTTATATTTACAAAATTAATTAATATGTATTGAAATGAGATACTATGTATTGGGTATTGATAGTATATGAAATAATTTTACACATATATTCAATTATATTATTATTTAAATGTCTGCATAAATATTTAAAAAAATAATATTATTGTATGTTTATTTAGTGAGATTTAATAATCATATATATTTGGATGAGATGATTCAGATTTCTTTTAAATGAATTAAAAAAAAATAGATTTAAATTCAATCATATAAGTGTAACATCGTTCAAACTTTAATTGCGTTCAAACTTTAGATTGAAAACTTTGTTGATTATTGTAATTGTATCTAACTTGCTGTATATATTTTTAAATTATATGTGGAAGATACAGATTTTAACTGAAGAGGTTTAACTTGATTATTTTTGTAAAAAAAGCAACTTATGTTATGAGTACATATTAATTAAATATTTTCTGAAAAATACTAACAAATAAAAAATAGATGTATAATAGTATTTTCAATTTGATCTCTTATACTTTAACCAGAATATATACTCATATTTGTTTAAGAAATATAGGAAAGTCAAACTCTTAAATGGGAATTTTGTTGTTTATTGTAGTCACATGTAACTCAAAATATTAATCTACTCGTATTTAGTTAAAAGATATAGAAAAATGAAACTCTAAGTGAGAATTTTATTGTTTATTATAGTCACATGTAACTCAAAAGATTAATCTACCTATATTTATTTAAGAGATATAAAAAAGTCAAACTCTTAAATTAAAATTTTGTTTTTTATTGTAGTCACATGCATGTAACTCAAAAGATTATTTCCTTATATTTATTTAAGAGATATAGAAAAATCAAACTCTTAAATAAGAATTTTGTTGTTTATTGTAGTCACGTATAACTCAAAAGATTAATTTATATAATTAAATGTAAAATGTATCTCATTTCCAACAAATATATTGACGAGTGGATAATTATTTTGTCTGTCAAGATTGGTAGTTCAATTCTTATCCGAAAAATAGTGACCAGGTTAATAATTATACTTCAATGAACCAAAGTAAAATACAGTATATGCTTAGTAAGCAACCATGCGATACAGATAATTATGTGTTATGTGAAATAAGGGAAAAATAGAAAACGTGTATTCCCTTTTAAGTAACTTCCAACCAACACTTCATGTCCTTTCTAAATTTCAATTAAAATTTAATTTTTATGAATCGTTGTAAAGTTTTACATATTTAAATAAATTATGAATAATTATTTAGATACTTTAAAAGTAGTTATAACAAAAATTAAATATTATTAATAATATAATAGATACGATTGATTGACTGTATAAATTTTTTAAATATATAAATTAAATTCTTACAATTATTCTATGGTGTTTATAGTATTTTTTACTAAATAATGCAACATAATAAAATTAAAATAAGATAATTTGACAAAAGTAATAATAAATAATATAAGATAGGATATCATTTGTAATCTTAACAAATAGTCGTGACTTTTTTTTACAAAAACAATTAATTGTGATTTTATTTATTTATTTTATACCTTTTTTATAAATAATTATTTTTATACTTTTGTCAAATACTAAATAAAGCTTAGAATAAAGTCACATAAAAAAAGCTTATAATAAAGTATACTCACAAACACTCATTACTACTTACTAATTGTAAGATGGCAAAAAAAGATGTTGGTGCATTACCCTTAGATTCGCTATCATCCCATAAGATTTGGTGTGTGTTGATCAGCAAATTTAGTCTTGTGTAAAATCTGTAAAATGATGGCAAGAGTTCTTGCATTAATGCTCTATCCTTTTTATTTGTAAAAAAGAAAAAAGATTGTTATCCCTTTTTTTTACCAGTATAGTAAGTTTTTGCCAATTGATAAATTTTGTTACATGCAATTGTAGATGTTGTAGTAAGAGCATTTTGTATTTTTCGTTTTATTTTTATTTTTAATTTTAATAATATTTTATAGTATTGTAGATGAAAGTGTCAGAACACTATAAAGAGTTTTTGTATCTATAAGGACTTGTATGATATTTAACCGTTCAATAAATTTATAGTTCCGAGTGAAAGATTATAAGGGTTCGTCAATTCAACTAGATTGAAAAACAATAAAAGTAAATTGGGAATAAATTAGTGAGTTAAAGGTGTTGGGATTGTCATTAAATCTTAACTAAACTGACAAAAGTTGATATTATTAGATTGGACAAAGAAGTTTCATCAATCCAACTCTCATATCTTAGTGATTAGCATACATGTTTTCTATTACAATCAACAATGATGTAACATCACTAATCAAACATCATTAATTTCTTAATGAGTTGATAAATTAATTGTCTTTCATAAACATCGATTCCTTGAATATTTAACAAAGAAGTTTGCATTAAACAATGTTGATTTATGACTATTAAACCTAATTATATTTTTAGAAATCAAATTCAATAGATGATTTTTCCTAAATCAATATTCAAATAGTATTTTTCAATAAAACTTCAAATAAAAAAAATCATATTATAGGTGATCAAGCCATAACAAGCATTAAGAATAAGGATAAATAATTGCAATTGATGTATAACTAAAACATATAAATATAATCAAAAGAGATACACGAGAGTTTGAGTGATTACATCTAATCCCAACAGAGAAAAGTTTAGCTACTCATTATCATGGTAACTATCAAAATTACACAAAAATGTTATGGTTCAGTGATGCATATAAGCTCCTACTCATTTGTTCTTTATTTGCCTAGCTCTCGTTCTGTCTAATGTCTGATTCTCCCAAACTGACAATAACTTTGCTTTATATAGTGTTTGAGTAAGTGGGATTTCGCTTAGCAAATTTTTGGATTCGCTAAGCGAACTTGAATTTTCTCATATTGAAGTAAGAAACAGCTGATCAAACCATCTCAAATTCGCTAAGTGAATTTTGTTGTTGTTTTACATCCTAACTTCAGACTTAGATTCGCTTAGCGACTTTTGAAATTCACTAAGTAAATTATGGTCTACATAATTCCTCAATTTTCTCAATTGAATTCGCTTAGCCACTAACATATTCGCTAAACGAATTTGTATTTGCAAGCATTCTTCGTTCTGAATTGCAATGTGATCAACTGACTTAAGGTTTGGTTGTTAATTCTTCAATTACCTCCATATAAACAAGAAAAGATGCAAATATCAAACATTTCATGATTAACTTACTAAATGCTAACTAAATATATATTTTGGGGGTAAAAGTCGTATGATCTTCATTAACAAATGTGAATATGTGTAAAAATATATCCATTAATTGGTAAATTTGGCACTTATCAACTACAAATAATAGGTGATTAATTCAATATATCAACATAGTTACAATGTCAAATAATATTTTTACTCTTTATTTTTACTTTAAAAAAATGGAACACGTGTGTAAACATTATTATTTTATTTTTTTAGTTTTGGATTTTGTTGTTTGGTGCTAAATAAAAGTAGGTAACCCCTAAACACTTGAACCTTTGTTAATTACTTTGACATAATATGGGGTTGTAGGATAAGGAATGAGATATAAAGCAATGTGCATATGGATACTATGGTTGGAATCGATACCGATATAAGCATCATATCCTCCAATTGAGTCAATCCAAAAATTCAAAGCAAAATATAATCTTCTTTCTTTAAATTAGTTAATTATATCAATTAGTCTTTTAATTTTATTTTTTTTTAGATTTATCTTTTAAGTCATAAAATTATTCATTGTGAACAAAAAATAATAATATAACAACTAATGATTAATTTTGACCCTTTAAAAATGTCATAAAATATAAACACTTTTATTAATTTTTCTTTTAGTTTTCTGCTCAAATCTGTTAAAAAGTACTTACCTTGCGGTTTGGATGTTGATGTGGTAACTGGTAAGTTCACACATAGATTTTTAATTTAAAATTATATTTTGTTAAAAAATTTATTAATGAACTTGTTTTCATAATTTTGCTGGCCTTCAACCTCTAGATGAGTCGTTTGAACCCACTTAGAACTCTTTGGGATCCAAAATATAAAACGAAACATTTTAAAGTCATTGCAACATCAAAGACTTGAGTCTCTAATCTTAAAAATAAAAATTACTTACTAATTATTTTTACTCTTATTAGTTCTACCTAATAATTCAAACTCAGATTAAGTATCCAAAATAAATTGCAAAACAAGAATATGAAATCAAGGACAGAGCAATGCTTTGATACCAAATTTTAGAATTGATCACCAATAGTCTAAATTTTTTTTATCTAACCACTTTTGTCTTTAAGTAAAAGTCAAAGCAATAACATTAGCCGATCTTAACCAACCTCCCATGTAGGTACAATTCATACATACTAGTTATATCTAGGACCAGCCTCCCTAACCTTCACAAATGTTGTCTATAGATGATAACTTGGAACACAAGATAAGATTTTAATTAGTTGTTAAATTAAATTAATGAGATGATTATTTATTTTTGTTTATTTATCTATATGGTAACACCAATAAATCAACTTATACCTTATTAAAATGGTTTAAAAGTTGGTTTCATTAAATTACCAATAAATCAATTTATACTTTATTAAAATGGTTTAAAAGTTTGTTTCATTAAATTACATGTATTTGGTTAACTTATAGTTTTTTTTTATATGCTATTTTAATTAATGTTTGAGTTTATAATAACTATTATTTTATTTTACTTTTTTTAAAATATTATATAATTATTCAACTACTCATGTTATGTGTTATGTTATTCATCTTCTTTGTAACTTTTTTTTAGTAACCTTTGTGTAACTCATAGTAATACTATTAGAGAACAGTTTTTATTTCAAAAGGATCTTTTACCAAACAAAACAATTTGATTATGGTTATTGTCATATTATTTTTTTCATGGTCTATCGGCAACATCGTCTAATTATTTATAACTGAAAAATTTGTTTGAATTGTATTTTTTTACACAGGTTTTTAATTATATTTGTTACAAGGTTTATTAAAAATATTTTGTTTCTTCCTTAAAATTCACAAAGGGATATTATCGAAAGAGTAAGGAATGGTGAGGAAGAGAGAGCAAACGCGAGAAATGAATAGAAAATAAAGAGAATTTATTCGAAAATTGAATACATTCAAAATAAAATATATATAAAGTTAAATAATTATATCTTTTTTGTCATTTTATATTTATAAAAATTAAATTTACACGACATTTTAATTATCAGTTATAAGTTAATTTTTCAATTATCATCAATTAATTTATAAATTAATTTTACCTACTAAAATTTATATGTAAATGGACGTTTGGACGTGAGAACAACAATACAAATATAGTAAAAACACTCTAAGAACCAATATATACGGTGAGATAGGAATGTGGTGGGAGATGCAATCCAAGTTCAGCATACATAAATAAATATGTATTAGTTGAGATTAATTGCAAATTTTAATATTAGTCTCCAATAACTTGCCGAAGAATGAGTGACAATATGACTTGTTGGGATGGGAAAGAAACAAAATAATTAAAGTGATAAGGATATAGGATACAACTTTTTCACTAAACAAAATAAAATACATAAATCTCAATAAAATTTGAGTTGTGTCAAATATTACTTCTCTCCTAAAGCATTGTGATTAACTAATTAAATCCATTTATAAAGTATAATAACTTCATAGATGTAGGTAACACACCATTTTCCGCTCTAATATTATATGTGTTCAACTTCCTTTTTTTTTTTTTTTCAATATCATCTGTGATCTTTCTGGAATAATTTTTAATGTTACTTGCCTTACCGTATTTTTAATGTGTATATATATTTGATATATTCCTTTACTTTTATAGAAGAAAAAAAAAATTAGTTTGAACACTTAAAGCTAGATATGATACAAAGATATAAAGATTTGGTAGAATCTGTGAGCTTGTAAAATATATAAATGAAACTAGTTGCAATCAGATAACATGAAAACTTGATGTAGAAATTAGTAATAATATGAAGGAAATATATTTCTTTTTCACGACACATTTGTGACAGTTTTTTTCCTGGTTTGTTAGTGTTTTTGATCAAGTAGGATCTTTTTTTGTTGGATCTTTCTTGTTTCCACTCTCAGATATGTGTCTCCTAATCCTATTCAATTAACCTCTATCCAATTTCTCAAAATTGCCAGTTTGATTAACTCAAGAGAGAAGAGTCTAGAAAAATAAAAATTAACCAAACGAAACTCAGCAATAGTCATTCTAGAATGAGTAGCAATAAATAAAGGCTTTTCTAGAATATGTAATTTTATATCATATCTATAGAAGTTTTCACTTTCCATGACGATGTCCAAAGATAATGGTGGACATGCCCCAAAGTTCAAACCCTTGCACAACAATAACATCAAAGAATTTACAGGAAAAAATACTAAATCTAAAAGGTTAATGTAAAAACTAAATCGTGAATCAAACTATCAAAAATATTCAAATCAAGATTTATAACCTACTTTCCAAATCTTAAATCAAATCTTAATAAATCATAAGATACATGGTGCAATGAATTGAGATCCATGTTGCAATTAGATACACACGATATTTCGTAAAGATTGAATTCAATTTTGTTACAAATACAGATACAACTAACATCCATTTTTCAGATCCAAATTAGATACACAGTGTTTCCTAAAAGATTGAACTCAATATTGTTTCGAATAGAGATCCAAATTAGACGCACAAATATACAATACTATGAACCATGGTCCTCATCTCAAAATCCAAAAGATATCATAAAAGAATTGCAACAATCAATCACAGTGCAATGCAAACTAAACAAATGTTAAGATCAACAAAAAGTAAAATGTAAAATTTATTCTATCATCTTATTGCCATAATTTATGTACACAAGAAAATAAAAATTCTAAGAGAGACAAAGAACACAAGAACTCTAAAAAGATCAGATTCAATGCCTTTCCAATGTTATATGATAGGATCCAAATAAAATTACAACAACAACACAGCCATCCAAGTTGAATAGACCTTCACTTATCACATAACATAAATGGATGGCCATGCCCTATTTCAATACTCTACAACATCATCATAATCATAATAATCTATCATCATCATCATAATCTAACAAAGTAAAGTTTTTTTTTCTCTTTTTTTTTTGAAATATTTCAGCCTCATAAAACTACAATCATAAAATCAAGATAGAAATTAAAAAAAAAAAAAAAGAGATATATAATTTCTCTTCAACTTTAAATGAGATGAGATCGGCGGTCATCGGCAGCGGTGGGGAGTCAGAGGCATAAGGCGGTGACTCGGATCTCGTCTTCATCATCGGAATTGGGAGGAGGGAGGTTGAGATCGATGTTGAGCGGTTTCCGAACTGATGAAGTGAGGACAAAATCCTGATCATCAACAACGGAAGAAGAAGAATCACAATCACTGTGACAATCAGCAATAGGAACAATAGGTCTAGGAGCATGATGAACCCTAGAAATTGTTGTAGAAGAAGAAGGAACCCTAGGTCCACTAAACGATTCGACGGTACTACTCATACCGCTACTAGTGGGCCAATTAACCTGAACCGGATCCAACTTCGAAAGCCCAACACGGTTAGGAGTAAGAGGAATCTGATGATTAGGGATGTTGTTGTTGCTGTTGTGGTTGTTTTCTTCCTCGGGGAGAGGAAAATTGGTTTTGGCTTTAGGCCCACGGTAGGAACGGGCCGCGGTATCATAAGCCCGGGCCGCTTCTTCGGCGGAATCAAAAGTACCTAACCAAACACGGGCTTTTTTCCATGGATCTCGAATCTCGGCTGCGAATCGGCCCCATGGTCGCTTCCTGACGCCGCGGTAACGCGGCTCGTTCGCCGGGCTTTTCATAGGTTCACGTTCCGCCGTTGGATCTGCGGTTCTCCCTTTCGCCATGAAAAAAATGAAAAAACAAAAAAATAAATGATAAGGTTTGGTTTTTTTTTTTCTCTTTTGAGAATTGAAAATGAATAACCAACCCCTTCTTCTTCAAAAGCGATTTTTAAACTCGCTTCTTCTCCATTTTCTCTCTCTCGCACAAAAAATAAATAGATTTTTTTTTTCTTCTTTCTCAGAAATAAAAGAGAGTTTTGTTTTGCGGTCCCATATGGTCTCGCTTGATGTCTTTTCGACGTGTACCGAATGACTTAAATAACCGTTGTCGTCCCGTTAAGGAAAGAGGATGGTGAAGGGTAAAATTGGTATTATGTTATTTATCTTATATAGTAATATTTAAAATTATTTGATTTATTTTTTCTACATTAATGTTCTCTATTTTTATAAAATAAATTAAATGAGCATAAAAGTTTATTCTATTTATTATTTAAAAAAATCTAATTAAATATTTATGATGTATGAATCATGCTTTGTTGATTATTTCATGAACACCAATATTATACTTTTGAGATATTTAAAATTTAATAATATAATTTTTTTTCATAAATGTCCATAATTTAAAGAAATATTATTTGAAGTGCACTGCGCATTAAATATAAATATTTGAACGGTGGTTTAAAAATATAATATTGTATATTTAAATAAAACATTCATACATATATATTTTATATATTTACAAAAGTATTATATTAATTATATAAAAATAAAAAATATATATATATATATAGAGAGAGAGAGAGAATAGACAAATATTAATTTATAAAAAAATATTACATTTTTATTATAAAATTGGTTTAAATATATATTTAATTTATGTAATATATATTATTTTTTATCTTAATTTTATAAGTTTTTTGTATGAATTTAGTCTCTATAAAATCACAAATCATTCACTTTGATCTCTAATGTCATATTAACATTACAAAACAATATAGGACACGTAGCTCTATAAATACACAGCAACACATCATCACATATGATATATTAAAAATTAAAATATTTTATATTATTAATTAATAAATTTATTAATTATTATTTAATATTTAATATTATTTTATAAAAAATTAAAAAATATAAATAAAAATTAAAAATAGTATTTAGTAGTTTTTTAAATACTCGTCTTCTTTAAGCCACACGGTTTGCAGCATTGTTTTTTTGATAATTTTTTATTTAATTTTAAGGATCAAAACCATTTGTTTTTGATTTTATAAGAATTCAATTCAAAAAAAAAATTACAAACATTTGCAAATTTTAAATATATATTTAAACCTATAAAATATTATTTGAATTTATACAAATATTTGTACCATGTGTAACCAAAAAATAAATACATTTGCACCGTTTAGTATTTATACCACAAATTATAATTAATATATGTAAAAAAATATAATTAATGTATTGTAATTTTGGATTTTTTACTAATATATCCTAGTTTTTAAGATTATTAATCAAAATATCCCACTTTTTAAATTGGTTATCAAAATGTCATACTTTTTAGGGCTTACTTGAAAACTCTCTTTGGGGAAGTGACCTGTCAAATATCAAAAAAAAAATTTCTGGTAGGAGGTCGCTGGACGGGGATGCGACCTCCCAAAGGATTTTTCAAAATGTTTTAAATAGTTTTATATATTTTATATAATTGTTAAATAATAATAATAATAATAATTATTATTATTATTGTTATTATTATTAAAAATTGTTATAGTTAAAAATAATTATAATTAAATTTAAAATAATTATAATTAAATTAACAAATAATTATAATTAAATTAAAAATAATTATAAGTAAATTAAAATAATTATAATTAAATTAAAAATAATTATAAGTAAATAAAAAAATAATTAAAATTAAAATAGAAAATTAATATTATAGCTATTAAAAGTAGTTAAAATTAAAAACAGTAAATTATATTATAAATTTAAAAGAAAATAAATTAATAAAAAAAAATACATTAATAACATGAAACAAAATACATTAAATTAAGAAATACCAGAAGTTAAATTTCGGTAAATTCCTCATAACGACATAGAAGGATATCGAAAAACAATTGATCACATGATGGTTACGAAGTAATATATTCATTCACATTTATTTAAACTTTTTAAATATATTTATTCACATTTATTTGAACTTTTTAATTAATTTAATGTATTTTGTTTCATGTTATTCATGTAATTTTTTTAGGCTAAATTACATCCGTGGTCCCTTAACTTAATTTCAAGCAACGTTTTAGTCCTTTATTTTTTATTTTTTTTCTGACTTGGTCCTTTATTTTAATTTTAAGTGACAATTTGATATTTTATGTTTTAAAATTTTAATAATGTTTTCCTTTTTTTATACAAAAATTCAAAAAAAAATTCAATCAAAATTCAAAAAAATAATTATATTCTTCAATATAATACAAATTTCATCAATTCGTAACGCAAATTTTCCAATAAACTTATATTTTCATACTTTATTTGATATTGTTAGGAATAAATGACTAAATCGAGAAGAAAAAAAAGATACAGGACTAAAACGTTGCATGAAATTAAGTTAAGGGTATTTAGCCTTTTTTTATTAATGTATTTTTTTTTAAATTTATAATATAATTTACTGTTTTTAATTTTAATTAATTTTAATAGTTATAATATTAATTTCCTATTTTAATTTTAATTATTTTTAATTTAATTATAATTATTTTTAACTATAACAATATTTAATAATAATAATAATTAATAATTATTATTATTATTATTATTTAACAATTACATAAAATATATTAAAAAATTGAAAACAAAATTGGAGATGGAAAAATCATTATTTGTAATAGTAAAACTAATAGCCATTTTACAAATGTCCCACTTGAAATTTGAGAGATTGAATAGAGATTATTTTAATTTTAAATGTAAAATTGTGAATGAGAGAGAAGAGGAGAACAAAAGAAAAAAAGTAATAAAATTTACAAAATATAAAAATGAACAGAATTTAAAAAAGAATAAATATTAAAAATATTAAAATCTACGAGAGATGAAAGAAGTGAAAAAAATATAAAATAATACAATATAAGAAAAATAGAAGAGAGAAGAGAATTATAAAATAAAATAAAAAAAGCTGTTTTATAGTTGCAAAAAGACATGTCTAAAAAAATATGTTTTATAGTTGAAAAAAAACTCATGTGTCATAAAATTATAAGAAAATATTAGTGTTAGAATCGTCTTTCGATATATATACTAAATTTTATTTAATATGTAAACAATGATAAATAATTTTTTAAACGAACTGTAAAATTGAAAGAAGAAAGTTACACAAAACTTAACATTCTTTTAGCAAGACATATTGTATATGTTATTTTTTTGAATCAGTATATACATCTAAATAATATTTTCTGTAAAATAAAATATAAATAAAAAAATCATTTGAAAATTTGCTGTATTAGTATAACTTTTAAACTAAATAAATCAACTTATTAAATATCATTTATTGTTTATATTTCATTTTAAACAAAGTATTATATTTGTCTCCATATATAACATGCTCTTGACTAATGTAGAAGAATTAAATAAAATTGTATTTACATTAAACTTATCAAAAACATATATCCTCTTTTAAAAAAACTATCATTTAATTATTAAGAAAGGGAAATTGTTGATCTTTTAATTTTATCCATTTAATTCAATATATTTTCCTAAAAGAATAACTAATATATCTTCTAATTGAGAAGGGCCTTACAAAAAAAGATTAAAAAGAAGAGTTTACAACACAACCATACATATAATACAAAGGTAGCATACACTACAAACCTTTTATTTTAGTTATTTGTAATATTTTATGTCATTTTTTTTTGAGTAATTTAATTTTTTAAAATTTACAACTTTATTATTTATCTTTTTTCCCCCTCTTATGTCAAGTTCCATATCTTTTAATATGTTTATAAAGTTATCTTTTAAAAATACTAATTTGTAATTAAAAATGTTGATTGGTAAGTCTATATTAAACCATTATTAATAATTTTATTTTAGCGTTGATAAAAGATAAAAAGGATGAGTAAGAAAATAAAGAATGTTGGGTTTCTTTCTTTCTTTTTTTATTAAAAATAATTATACATGAATTTGTTGTTCAATGTTTTTAATGACATTTTAATATTTTTAAAGGATAGTTTTATATCATATTAAAATATAAATGACCTAAATTAAAGAAAAATATATAAGAATAACTTTGTAAATATTTTAAAAGATAAATGATAAATTTATAATTATTTTAAAAGATAACGGAGCCAAACAAGAAAAAAAAATATATGACTTAAATATTACACATAAATAAATAAAAGTTGTAGTATAATTTTATCTATCAATATCAATAGTATTTATACACATATAAAATAAAGTTTTTTAAACAACGTTCAGCTTTGTATCATTTTTCACTTTTCTATTTATTTATAAATAAATAAATTATCAAATCCAAAAAATTTATTAAAACAAAAATTTCTCAACAAACTACCTATATCTAATTTTTTACTATTAATTGTTAATTTATTAGTTTACTTTACGTATTTTTTTTTTATTATTTTAAGAAAAGGTATTATGAATGTTAATAAATGAGCTGTCACAAACACTTTGTCTATATTACAAGTTTACTACCGATCTATATGCATATTTTTATTCAGTGTACTCCCTCCGTCTATATTTACAAACACTTTTTATTTTTTCACACTTATTAAAAAAATTCTATTTTATGTGTTGACGTTCATAAAATTTCATTTATATATAAATGTATCTAATTTTTTTTATCTTTTAAGGTAAAGTAATATAAGTAATGAGAGGTATGTTTAGGAAAGTAACACTAAATATATTTAGTAAATTAAAAGAAACTTTATAAGTAGGTACGGTGGAAGTAACATGTAATCAGTTTGAGATTGTAGTAATACAAAAACTTCGCATGAATTGCACGACCACTCTTTAGCCATGCCAATTCGTCTCACTTGCAAGCTGCCTTAATTAAACTATAAAGTAAATCAAATAAAAACTAAGCTTGAACAAAATGTATAGATTAATTCTAAAAACATGAAATAAGTGTGTAGTAAAAATTTAAATCAGACTAAACTTAGGATTAGGATGAAAAATATTTTATTGGATCTAATATCATGAGTTTTATGGTGAACTATTTTTACAATTGGTCCACAGTGGATTAAATTTAAAAATTATTAGAAATTTTAATGATGATTGATGATATTCTTTAGAAATAATATATAGTTCACGGTTTCTCTTGTCTTTATACACAAAACAACAACTTAATTTAATTGATGTCGATTCAATACAAAATACATATTTATTTTACCTTATTTTTATTGAACTAATATCTTTTAAATTATTATTTCAATCATAAAAATAAAAATCATCAATAATATCTACTTCTAAAAAACATCATATAAATCACCAATAATATCTACTTCTAAGAAATATCCTATTTAGTTGTTAAAATTTTAATTTTTTTTAAGTATTGGTTTATATTAAACAGTCATCTATAATAAAATTGATCTCATATTTAATCTTAATTAAAATAAAAATACATAATGACACTCATTGAAAGAAAAGTTAGAACAATATAATTTTATATTGATATATATATATATATATATATATATATATATATATATATTATATATATATATCGCTAGAAATGAAATTAAAAAGCAAGGAAACAACCATTAGACAAGTTGGTAACTCATTCTTGTTATTTAAAAAAAATGATTCATACACGCAAGCATTTCTCTAATTAAATATATAATTTATTATATTTATTCTACATAACATTTAATAATTTTATTTGTATTTAACTCCGAAAAGGGAAATAAACTTAATTGAATGAAAATGATGAAATAAAATAATTTAAATTAAGAATAAGATTTGAAGAAAAAAATAATACCAAAATTTGAATTTTCATTTATTCTTTTTATTGGCCATGTTCACATGACATGGAAAATATTAGGCGTGTTTGGAAGATATGCTTGTCGTAATTATTATATTGTTGTTGTCGATAAAGGTAAAAAGAAACGCTTAGATTTGACATAGTTTTAGGGGCAACCGCTTAAGGAATTTGCGTTTTGCAAAATATGATGTTTTTTAAATACGAGTTTTGTCTAATCTTAGGTTACGGTGAGGGTTAGATTTCTGTCACCAAACAAAATTGATTTTCTTTGTTTTGGTAAAATCTCATTTATTACATCTCGATTGAATTTTCAAGATCTGTACGTGGTAGCTATAACTAACTAAGCTCATTTTAACAGTAAAAAAATTATTTTAAATCGAACATTACATTCAATTTCAATTTTAGAGTAATTTTAACTATTTTCTTCAATTGTAAACTTAAATTAATGTTATATCAATTACTTTTAAATCATTAATTTTACTTCACTTTTATGATAATGATGAAAGATATATAAAGTTATTATTTCTTTCCTTTAATTATTATATTTTTTAATATGTGTATAAATTTTTTTAAATAAAATTAATTTGAAAATAAAGGGAGTATTTATTTTAGAAAATACTAAAAAGTGGCTTACACTCACCACTTATTAAGAATTTAAATATAAAATTATTACTTTCAACATTTATTAATAAGTATTCGAAAGAAAGTTCTTAGTAATTATTTTTTATAAATGGAATTAACCATTACCTTGATTTTTTTGAATTTTTTATAGTAGAAAAAAATTATTTTAATAAAAATATCATATTTGAATGAATAATTTCGACATTATAAGAATATTTTCCCTCAATCTCAAAAGTTTACTCTTATAATATTTGCATATATAAAATATAGATAGTCTGATGCAATATACAAATATTAATTCTATATTTTTTATAAAATATTAAAACTTCTTATTCGTTCATTTAACGTTATTTAATGAAGTATCAAATAGTTTTAAAATTTAATATAAATTTATAAAGTTGATCTATTTCATAAGAATTTTTTATTTGACAATTTAATTAATAAAATTAATTATTTATATTAAATTATTAAACAAAATAAATAACCACAAAGTTAAATTACTCTCATCGTATCTAAATCTCTATATATATATTATATATATATTAAGTTTAAAAGCACTATTAATGTCAAAAAATTTCAGAAGGTTTTTTCACCAATGGTCTTTAATTTTTCTGTACATATTTCTAATTTTTTTTTACACATTTTAAAATTTATTTTATTTTATAAAATAAAGGAAATATTAACTCAAAAAGACTAAATACAAGTTTTTTTAATAATATAAAATAAAGTAACAAACTATTGATTACAATTCATTCATTATGACCATATTATTTATAATATATTAAATCTTACAACATATTATTAAATTCCATTGACTATTAAATATTGTACACCATAAAAAATGTTATTAATTATACAATGTTTTTATTGCAATACTATGAAATATATAATATAAAGTACAAATTAATGCTATAAGAAAAATATAAAATACAATATAAACAACAGGTCTACGTCCCAAAATAAATGCACTTTAGCATATGACACGTGAATTAAGAAATGTACGTAAGTTTGTTTGGGAAAGAAAAATTATGACTTACATCATAAAATGAGTCTCTATTAGTGGTATGAGAAATAAAAATTAAATTAATTATTTTGAAAAAGTAAGTATAATAATCAAGACATAAAATTTAAATTAATTATTTTAGTAGGAAAAACAATATTAATATTTTATTGATATTGTAAAATAACATATAAAATAAGTTAAGTATTATTTGTGATCCTTTAAATTAATTTTCGTTAACGTTTTAGTTATTTATATTCTTTTTTTCCTGATTTGATCATTTATTTTAATTTTAAGTGACAATTTGATCTTTTATGTTTTAAATTTTCAACAATGTTATCATTTTTATTACTAAAATTCAAAAAAATTATCAAAATTTTGAAACAAAACCCATAAAATTAATTATATTCTTCAATATAATACAAATTTTATCAAATTCGTAAGTCAAATCTTTAAATAAACTCATATTTTTATTCTTTATTTGATATTGTCAGAGATAAAAATATGAATTTATTTAAAGATTTAGTTATGAATTTGATGAAATTTGCATTATATTGAGGATGATAATTAATTTTATGAGTTTTGTTTGAAATTTTTGTTGAATTTTTTAAATTTTTACAAAAAAAAAATGATAACATTGTTAATATTTTAAAACATAAAAGATCAAATTGTCACTTAAAATTAAAATAAAAGACCAAATAGAAAAAAAAAGATAAAGAACTAAAACATTAATTGAAATTAAATTAAAGGATCAATTGTGCTATTTAACATATAAAATAAGACAACTTTGTCCTTAAACTCTAACTAAAGTAGTAAATACCAATATTATTAAGTTAGATATTGAACTATTTATCTAGAGTTTGAACCCAAGACTTTGTAATGAATTAATTATAGTAAAATATATCGTTTATTCTAAAAATAAAAATAAAAGAGACAATGTTATTTTTTTACTAAAATGCCATATTGGATTTTGTTACAATTCAAATATAATTAAATTGAGACGACTAATATTAATAAACTCAGAATTATATTTAATATAAAATTTACATTTTTTTTTACTAAATATAAAATTTACATAAGCAACTATATTAAATATTATAAATTCTTTTTATTACAATACTATTAAATATATAATATAAAATTCAATAACAAACTATTCATTACAACTACCATTAACATTTTATTATTTTTTATATATATATATATATATATATATATATATATATTATGAATTATAGTCGACTAATAGTATTAAATTGAAATAAACAATACTGTTAAATAATGTTCTATGTCATCAAAATATAAGTTATTATAACAACAAAATATTTCATTTTATATATTATTTTACAATAGCATTTAATTATTAATTATATTTTTTTTATTATACCTCTATCTAGTTGTTACTCTTTTTTTTTTTCCTCATTAATTTTATTATTTCATTTTCTCATACGTTTTTCTTGTTACGTCTTTAACCTATAAATAAATATTCTTCAACTTCTTAATTTCTCATATTTTCATTCACTTTTATCTGATGTTTTAGTGACACTTCATTTACGTGTTAGCTATCCAAAACGTTATAAGATTTCATATAAAATGGAAAATTTGAACGATCGGATGGTTAACATAGAAAAAGCTCCACGATATTCTTTGTTGATGGTGGATTTTGGAACACTTCCGATAACTATTTAAATATTTATGATATTGAATACCTCTTGATATTGTTTTATATTGTGTGATGGTGCTAAGGAAATGGGAAATCGTATCACCATTTAGGATTGAAAGAAGAACATTAAAGGGTTAAGATCCATTGTACAACGACTCATAATGTTATAAAGTTTACGGTGAAACCACAACTACAAATAATATTATAGGTTGAGTGGAGTATATGGCACGGTTTAGGGTGTAACATATATAGAGGAAACAATTTTTTTTAAGGTGAACACAATGTTATTTGTAAGTAGAAATAAGATAATATTTTCAAGAAGAAACATTAACATTATATGAATTGTAAATCTTTATATAACGTTTGCTTAATATTGTTTGAACATTTTTTTAAAATTAAAACAATTAAAGAAAACAATTAAGTTCGTATGACATTTGTCTAAGAAAATGTTGTCTTAATTCTACTTTAATTCTACATATAATTAAAGAAAACTATTATGGAAAAGTCTAAACTACCCTTAATTCACTTTTAAGTGGATATTAATGTGTTTGCACACTACTATCTATTTTGATTTTACATAGTTATTTTGATAGAGCAAAGGAAATGTTCTAAAATTTCAACTAAAAGGAAAAATTAGAGCATTTAGATCACTAACATGAAAAAAGATCCACCATTACTTCTTATTAAAGGTTATTCTTGGATCTCTAATGAGATATAAACAACAATAAAATTATAATAATTTGATATTATGATTATGATGCTGCTGACGATGATGATTATATTACGACAACAAGAAATAGCAATATAATGCTTCACATATGTGATGGAGCAAAGGAAATTGACTTCACAAAATGCAATGCAATGCTTCACATATTTTGAGCGACTATTCAAAATGTTAAAAATCACATTGCAAAGCAACGACAACCACATAAAATATTAAATGTTAAGAGGACTATATGGCACGGTTCATAATGAGAAATATAAGAAGGGAACAAAGGTTAATGTTTTTGTTTTTGTAATTATAGCAAACTTTCAAATAAAGCTAGGTTGAGAGAACATTATTTGATGTGGAAATAAGATAAGATTTTAATAAACAAATATAATGTGATATTGAATATTATAATATAAAAATTGAGGGCATAAACCACACTTTTTTTCCATGGGTCCATCCTCATTGTTCATGGTTATTGAGGTATTCATTCATATTTGTAGATATTCAATAATATACCATCAACTAACTATATATATAAAAAATTGCACTTGTACTTTTATATTCTATTCTTTTTCGAATAAAATATTATATTTTTTAATGATATTTTTTTTCTTTTAAATTGTATCAATGTGTTTTGCAAAAGTTATGTTAAATTAAATTTTATTTTAGTTTCTATATTTAAATATTTTGCTTCATATTCCAACATATATTAATGGATACTTGTCGATACTTTTGGATATCACCTATCTTTCTTAAAACCCAAACCGTGAATACATATGAAAAAGAGCTTTGATATTTTTCTAAATATTTTTTGTTTTGTAAATGCACATATATATTCATATATGAGTATAACCCTATTGACACAAACACTTAAAAAAAGCATATGATAATACTAAAAAAAACTCTTGAACGTGTCTTTTCTTTTTAAAATAATGTTATTGATACGAAATATTTTAATTAAGGAATTCAAGTATAGTTTAACTCGGATTATTGTAATGTTGATTTTTAGTTCCTCTTTTATTTTAATGTATCTCAATCTTTTGATTGATTGATTGTAGATTTGTAGCCAATAAACACTATTCATGCAAGAAATTGCTACATACTTAGAGATTTTCACTCAGTATTTGTAGGTGTGATTACCAAAGTGACCCCAAGAGAGAAAAGGGGAAATGAAAATCACAAACTTTCTACTTGCATTTTATTCACCACAAAAAAAATGTCCTCTATCCCCCAAAAGCTCATGATTGTCACAACAACCATTGAACAAACTATCCAACCTTGCAGAATTGCAGATTAAAGGGGGAAATAGATGGTATGTATAATATATTTCTCCTGAAAATATGGCCGGAAAAAAAAGTCCAAAAGAAAAATCAAACTTCAAGTGGTTCATTCCTGTAACGACTCGGACGAAGGTGTGCGAGAATTTGATGCAGTGTCGTCACCTTGTTTAGACGAATCTTCGGTAGCAGCTTTTGTATCAGATTGTTGAAGCTTGTCACTTGATAGTTTAGACGGAGGTGTCTCAGTTGGTTGGACAGTTGAAACCCTTCTTGGACTATTAAGGAGAGATGCGTCGAATACCGATATAGCAGGCGAGGGCAAGCCGTAGTTCTGAGGAATGGCCAAAACTGGATGATCAAATTTGCATGTTGGACCAAACTTGCATACTCCATAGAGTCTGTAATAAGAGCATATAGCATTTCCCTGCAGACAATCAAAACAAGAATCAGGACTCAAAATAATTTGATAACTTAAATTTAAATATGTTTTTAGTATATGCAAATATATACCACTTTTTGCTTTTAGTCTCTATAAAATAAAATAAAATTGTTTTAAGTCCATGCAAATATACTACATTTTGTTTTTGGTCCTTGTTGTTTTGTTTCAATCCCTGTAAAATTTGTTTGTGTTGGGTTTAGTCTCTGTTATATGTGTGTAATATTCAATTTCACCCTTATGTAGCTCGTTTCGAAGGGATTAAAATAAAATATTCTACATATTATAGGGACAATTTCCAACAGAAACAAATTTTGCTGAGACTTAAAACCAAAAACAAAACTAGTACATTTGCAAGGACTAAAAACAAAACAAAAAATTGCAGAAACTAAAAGTAAAATGTAGAATATCTATAGGGACTAAAAATATATTTAAACCGATAACTTATTATAAAATATCTTCACAAAATATTAGGGAGGCTAATATGAACAAATCTTAAGCAGAAAATGAACTTACTGGTCTCATAGGAAGGCCAAGTGGATTAACTAATAATGATTGGCCTATTCTTTCTTTAGGGTGGTGGAACTTGCAATCAGATCCATATTTGCATGTTCCAGTGCTCATAAAGTATTTACATTCTGGTTGATCGGGTCTATCCGGGAGAGTTGAACTCATGACCTGCCCCCCGGAAAGTGTCTCTCCCGGATTCATGTAGTCATAGACAAGATTCGATCCAAGAAAACTAGTAGGAATTGCAGGGCTCATACTTCCCTTTTTGTAGAAACAAAATAACAGTCAAAAACAGAATATCTTAATTGAATCAGCAAAAAGTGTCATTGAATGCATGTAGTTACAAAATCTAGCATAATCAATCATCAAGAAAGATCCAAGATGCTAGGAAATTTTCCTAAAATGTAAGGCTGATTCTGATTCAGATGTTAATAGTATATAAATGTTAAATCGTAATTGAATCAGCAAAAAAGTAACCATTGATATAAACGAGGAATTGAACGGTTTTTAACTAACCATGTAGTTGCTCCAGCTCAGTGCAGGCATAATGCCTTGTGAAGAAGGCAGAAAAGGAGGAACATAAGATTGAATGCCCTGTCCAGATAAATACGACGACATTCTCGGCACTGACCATGCAGGAAATCCACCAGCATATGGAAAACCTGATGAAGTAATAGTTGTTGAGGGAGGGGATCCAGCCACCGGATAAGCTCCAAACGAAGCTTGCTGCTGTGGATGATGAAACTTGCACGCAACTCCAAACTTACACGACCCGGTTCTCATGTAATAGGGACATGATTTTTCTTCCTGATAAAAGCAACATTCGTAGAGTGTCGAAAAAATTCAACATCTTCCATCAAAAGAGTAATCTTTGTGAAAAAAATAAAGCGGCAAGTGCAAAGGGATGTACAAACCTGACGCATGGGAAGACCTAAAGTATTAAATATCACGGGTGCAGCACCTCGCCTGTCCTTAGGGTGATGATATTTACATGTCGATCCATATTTGCATGTTCCTGTCTTAAGAAAATACTGCAACACATATTTCGAACAAGAAATATGCCCCACAACACAAGTTTCAATCAGTGTTGCTGATTGCGGATTGCAGAACATACGATTTGTTCAAATTCCATATGCAACCGTGCTATAGCACACAGCTATAGGTGCTTTTTAACAACACTAGTTTCAATGAATTGGAATAACGATGGAATGTCTAATGAAATTGGAGTACGTAATATTTTACTCGAACAATACACAAAAATCTACAACATTAAATTCATTTCCTGAATTTTATATTTCTAGTATTATTAGATGTGAAACTCAAGTTCATATATTAATTTCCTTTTCTTATTCAACTATGCTATGGATAGCACTAAATCAAACTTTGGCATAATTATCATAATAAAGAGATTTGGCAAATAAACTCTACAGGATATAAACACTATAATGTCCATCAAAACAAAAAACTAATAAATCGCACATAGAAAACAAAATGGTGATTTTTCACATCGACACAACTAATTCTTTTTTTGTCCTCATTCCTTATCCTACATCATTTTCTTCCCTTTCATTTATGGTGCTCTAACATCATAACATGTCACTATGCTAAATATTTCAGAGCAATTCCCTTTTATAAATATATATAGACACAACCAATCAAAATATCAAGGTACATTAAAATAATAACAGAAGAGACAAACCTATTATAACTGCAAAAGGCACCTGAAACTTTAGAACAACTTCTAATGTAGTTTTCCACAATATAAAATTTCAGTCATGATTACTAAACATACTATCAAGTAAATTTGTTAAAGGAACAAAAAAGGCCTATACATGAATTCACTCTTAATACAGTTCTTGCACAAAATGAGAACAAAAAACGACAATTCGAATACATTTTTAGTGGCAAAAAATAAACGTACCTCACAATCAGGTTGCCCATGTCTCTCAGGAAGTTCTTCACCATATTGAGTAACCTGAAATCTAATAAAGTATGAGAAACTTCGATCTAAATTATGAAGGAAAAAAGAATCATGTAAACAAAACAAAAGAAAGAGGTTCATTACAAGTGAAACGTTAGCAGGGTGATTATAGCGGCAGTTACTCCCGTAACCACACATTCCAGTCCTCAAATAATATAAGCAATCGGGTTCACCAGGTCGATCGGGAAAAGGCAGAGATTGAGCCGTAACATCTCTGTCCCGATTATCATTGATTTTCAGACGCCGAATTGCATCTGCAATACAAATCACAAAGGAATCAGAAAGATTCTGCAGTCTGCACAAAGTCTCTCAACAAGCATTCTACCAAAAATTTAAACAATAATAAAACTCAAATTACTAAGGGCCCATCGTTTGGGAGAACTAGAGTTCAAATCCTAACTAAAACAATTTTTTGTCAGACTTTATCTATCTCCTAATTGAACTCCAAATTACCAGAATCCTTTCCCTCCAGAACCAGAGGGTTAAAACAAAAAAAACTGAAATTACCAAACTCAAAGTGCAATACAACTAACTAGATCAGAAACTCAAAAGAATCACATCATAAAGCAAGTATCTATTGCTAACAAAAAACAATTTAAGATCAAAACATGAAGATTAGGACCCTTTATTGCATCATCAAGCAAAGTACACAAACTTTGTAAAACCATGTGCGATCAAGCATAGTATAACACTTGATTCTAGGTAAGTAAACATGGAATGAGAATATAATAATAGTTTTCTTTTGATGAACCTTTTTCACTCACACAAGTTAAGTCGTGTTTTCAAAAAAAATCTTCAAACCTCTCACAATACAACATTGCATGAATCATAAAAACAAAAAACAAAAAACAAAAAACAAAAACTATTCAAAATCAAATTCATCGTACCATAAATAGCAAGCCATCATCATCAATGAAAACAAATTTTCAAACCAAAACATCATTAAATAATGATCAAAACAAATTAAAGAACAAATCATAAAACAAAATATAAAAATTCAATCTTTCATCACCTTCAATGTTATCGCCAGATGGATTAGAAGCAGCATTCTTCAAAACCTGCCGATTTTCTGGCATCTGGTAGCGTTAAAAATAGTAAGGTAAATTTTTTTTTGTTTTTTCCCCTATTCGATCAAACCCTGAAGACCCTTTAAGTTTTTAAGATGAAATCAGTGAAGAACACTCAGAAATTAACTAACCCGGATGTTAAAAAAGATTGAAACAAAGAGACAAAAAAAAAGTAAATTTTTCAGGGAAATTTAAAATCCCAATAGATATTACTAATAAATAAATAAAAAAAGATACAAAGATAATAAAATTGAGAAGAATCAATGTGAAATCTTTAAAAGAGATATAAATAATATTCCAATTGGATGAAAAATTCGCGTCAAAAAAGATTTTCCTGGTTGTGGTTCTGCAAACTTTGCAACATTTTGGATCTTTGAATGAGAAACCCGACAAGTAAATAATAATAACAAAAAACAATATTAATAAAGTAAGGTTCTTGCGCGCGTGTACGAACAATTAATTCTTATGTACCATATTACCCTCCACGTGGCAACTCAAATACATGTTTACGTGAGACAAATATTTATTACTTCAACCACGGCGCGTGCATTGCAAAAACCACTATGATTAATAATCCATTCACATGTTTTGGGCTATTTAGAAAAATTAATTAATTGGCCTGAAAAGTAGATGCCAATGATGTTAGGTAGCAATTCAACCGTAGATTTTATTCTTAGGTTATGAGATCTAAGCCCTTAGATTTTATTTTATTTTATTTTTAGTTGACGATTCTAAATTGTGTTCATAGTTGAAATACTAGTTATTACTTTATACTACGCCAAATTTTAAGTTGAATGTAATTGACGGTGGATTATACTTGATAGGTTAATTAAGTGGTAAGACTTAGTATTAATATTTTAATATATTTAATTAATTTTGTAAAAGAGTTAGTAAAATTGGTCATTATAGTTATTTTATTACTAAAATTCATTTTTTTTAATTTAAAAAATAATAATTAAGGTGGGTTAGTATATAAATGTCATATATGGTGAAGGAATATATTTTTAGAATGTATAAATTTAAAAAAAAAATTGAGAGGCATATTTTATTGTTGATACATTGATTTAATTAATATGATTTGATAAATTAAATTTTGATAGATATATCTGCTTTTTGATTTTATAAATTAATACCAATTGATTTTCTGTTATGAGAAGATACCAATTAAATATTGTCTTGACTATAAATTTAAAGAAAATATTTAGTCAATCGCATTAAAATTTGAGATGACTTTTAATTTTAAACATCCGTGAATAGAAGACCATATAGGACCCACTCTATATATCTACATAGTAGGGTACGACTCCAAATTTCATTCATAAAATTATGACTCAAAAATCCAAAGCTATGTGATTATCGCATAAAATAATATATATATATATATATATATATATATATATATATATATATATATATATAGTATCTTTCTAGATATTTTAAAAAATATGATAAAGTATATTATATTTGATATATTTTTACAAGAAATTTAGGATAAGTAAATTGTGACAAGAAAAACAATATTTGATTTCATTAAATATTTATAAAAAGAATTACATTTAGATTTGATGTGTGATTTGACTATTAAATCAAAACATTAGAATTACTATATGAGACTAGAAAGAAAAAAAAGCATTATTATATGAGAAATCACTGAATAATTATGATAAATTTTCTTTTTTAAATAAACTAAAAGAACAACAGAATAGACACATAGAAGATGAGAGTAAATTGTTTTATTCTTTTTCATGTTTATTTTATAATAAAATGTATTGCAAATCCTATTTATAATATACAAATAGTTAAATGAAGAGTCATGTTTAATTACCACTAATAATAAGTAACTCAATTCATTAGTTACTAGTGAGAGTTACATACACATGGAAGGCTAAAGGAATAGACATCATAATAATTTTATCCGTATGAGTCTTCCACATATGTTCATAGAAGATATGTCTTATACAAATTTTATTATTTTATTAAAAAAAGTTATAATGATGAAGAAAAAAATACATTTTTTTAAATCACATGAAATATTAATATATGATCTTTTAAATAATCTAATATTATATGATATTTTATTTTGATTATATTTTATTAAAATACCTTTAAATATGTTTAAAAATTGATATAATATAATTTTAAAATAGAAAATGCTAGCAAATTTAGGATATAACACAGAGTATAAAAACTTAATATAAAAATAATAATAATATATTTAATTAAATAGATTGGTCTAATACCTTTAGAATATTGTTTTAGTAGATTGAAGTCTTATTTTTTTTTAACCAAATTGACTTTTGAAAATGTATAGTTTGAGTACTTAAATTATAGCTAAACTGACAAATATTGATATTATTATGTTGAACGTCATGTCCGGATTCAATCCTGAGACCTCATAACTGTATGAGTTTATTATATGAACATTGATCTCAATGTGTTTGGATCTGATATGCATGATTGGATTAGAGGTCAATGCCTTGGTACTCAAGTTATCACACCATAAGATTGGCTTCCTAAGTAATGGTGATTTTAGTTTAGTTAGGAGGGATATGACCCAAGCTATATCAGTTGCAAGATCAGCTAGAGCACGATATTCAAATTTTGTGTTGGATCTAGGTACACCCTTTTGTTTTCTTGAGGACTAACAAATTAATGACTCTTCTATGAATACATATTGTCCTGCCATGGATTTCCTGTCATCCACACTTGTGGCCCAGTCAACATCTAAGAACCCTAGTATATCTGAATCAGTAGATGACTTGATGTGTAAGCAGAAGTTTATTGTTCCTTGGAGATATCTTTAGTATCCTCTTTTATCCATTGTTAGTGATGTGTGCTAGGAGAGCTCGTGTGTTGGCAATATTGGACATCATACGACACTAAGTTTATTTCCTTCTATCTATTGAGCCATATGCCTTATACTTTGTTTTGAACACGCATTTTGAATCAACAATATTTTCTTGGCCCTCATACGACACTAATGTTCATATTTTATTGGACATTAGAGCATTAAATCATGTGTCCATTGCTTATTTCCATTGGAGTCTGCTAAGAGTTTATCTGGTGTCATCTGACTATTTATCTTTTGTTTGTGCTTATGTCAGCCTTATATATGGTTGTTTTGGCTTGTAAATCCCATTTTTCCTTCTAGTGCACAACTAATGTGTGTTGGTATTGTTATCTTGAGTGCTTGTTCATACTTCAGGTTCAATTGCCCTGTTTCTATCCACTATGTTAGTTGAACCATTGTTGCCTTCTTCTTATCTGATTGTAGTGTTCTCACCAGTGTCAAAGACTCTGTCATTAGGATCTTGCTTATCTTCACCTGATTGGTTATTGCTTTAGGTGTTTGAGGATTTTTCTTTATGAATAACTGAGTCATTTTCTGGATCACAAATGTTGTTGTTTGTGCCATCTGCGATATCGAGGAAACAAGGTAGATACTTTTTTAGTTTGATTTTTTGATGGATTTCTTGTGTCAAGAAATCCATCTTGAAAAGGAAAATATTCCTCATTGAACACTACATGTCTTGAGATAAATATTCTTCCATGTGAGTTGATACACTTGTATCCTTTGTGTCAGTTGCTATATCCCAAGAATACACACCTAGTTATGTGGAATTGAAGTTTATGATTATTGTAAGGTTTGAGGCAAGGATAATAGGCACAACCAAAATGTTTGAGGACACTATAGTCTGGTTCCTTCTTGTTGATCAGGGCATAAGGACAAGCATTTTGATCAACAGATGAAGGCAATCTATTTATCAGATAAACAATTGTGGAGAAAGCTTCCCACCAATAACATAGGGCCATTTTGGCTTGAACCAACATGGTTAAGCCTAGTTCAGCAATATGTATGTGTTTTCTCTCAGCTATACCATTTTGCCAAGATATTCTAAATTGAATGTCTGCTTCTAAGCAAACCTTTTGTACATGTTTAATTTCACTGCCACCAACACATTGAACAATTTGTATCGTTTTGTTAAATTGATTCTCTACCGTGTTTTTAAATTGGATAAAAGTACATATGGTTTCAAACTTTTGTTTCAAAGGATAAATCCACGTGAATCTACTAAAATTATCAATAAAGTGGACATAATATTGAAAACCATAATTTGATATTATTGGTCTAGGACCCTATACATCAATATGAATCAACTTTAGGGGTTCATCAACATGAGAACTATATGATTTAAAGGGAAACCTATGTAGTTTACCAAATTAACATGTCTCACAAAACTAATATGTATCACTGAGTAAGGTCTTCACATTACAATGTTTCAACAATTTATCTAGTACTTTATTGTTTGGGTATTCAGGCTTTATGTGCTAACTTTCTTTGACAAATATGTAGGTACATTAGTCTTTATAGGATTGGGGACTAGCATTTGAAACTTGATACAAACCTTATTTAAGTCTCCCTTTCAAAAGAGCCTTCCATGTCAGCTTGTCATTCACATAACAACATTCAACATCAAATTCAACAATGATATTATTCTCAACAGTTGACTTAGATACACTTAGTAAAGTTTTGGTGATTTCAGGTACATATAGGACATTATGCAGGTTTAGGTACATATAGGACATTAAGGAATTCTTATCATTGTGCTAAGCGAGATCTTGGAACTTGCCAGGATGGTGGTCACATGGTTGCTAGCACAACTGCCAAAATACCATTCATAGTCTTGCCCATTGTAGGGTGAAGCTATGAATGCATTGTTATTTGTTCATTCTGTTATTTTGCTAGTTCATGAATATGACTTATCAAAACAATAGTAACATTGTACAATAGTGTGACCAACTTTTGTGCATACCTAACAAACTAGTTTGGCCATTCTTCCTACTCCTCTGCCACCTCTCATGCTTCTAAAGTATGATCATTTCTGATTTCCATGCACGGCGAACTTTTTGCCTTTGAAATAAATCTTGTTTGCAAAGTTAATAGATGCATTCGACGTGAGAGTGGTGAGATTGTTCAACTGTTTCAGCCTGGTTTCATAGATTAAAAGTTGAATCTGTTGATCAACCCAATTGAGGTTGGTCTCGTCAGATAGTTTGACATCTACTTGATTGTAATAATAATCCAAGCCATTTAGTGTTTGAATCATTAAATCATACTTTGGCTTAAGTGCTCTTACAAGCTTCAGTTTGTCGGTTAGATTCTTCATTTTGACAAGATATTCCTCCATCTTCAACCCTCATTTCTGAGTGCTATGGAATTTCGACTTGAGGTACATAATGTGAGACTTTGTGCTTCATCCCACAATTGCTTAGATGTTTCACCATATAGCAATTGTGTGGCAATGTCTATTGTCACAAAGTTTAACAATCATCCTAACAGTTTTTGATATTGTGCTTGCCATTTTTCAAACTCTGAATTGGTTTGTTTGCATTTGTCTGCAACAATGATGAATTGTTCAGGGCACTCTTTGGTTTCCAGCATGTAGCAGTTGAGTCTGCAAGCTCTGATGACTAGTATACCTACTGACTTCCATTAGGGATAATTGTCTCTGTCCAACTTTACAGAAACAATTGATGGGAGACCATTTTTAAGTTTTGTATCACATAAGGCATGGTTGAATTGGATCGAAGGATCGAGAGTCTTCAAGGTTAAGTGCTCTAATACAAGTTAGAATTATAAATAATGTTATTATGTATTTCATTCACATATTGTCTGTAAATTTACACAAGGATGAATCAATTTGATCCTACAATTATGCAAACAATAATTACATGAATAATAAAAATAAATAGGATAATTGTTGATATAAAACCATAAAATGTTACACTAAATAGAGTTATGAGATAGCAAAGAGTCAAATGAACGTGTCTTGATCCTTTTTCTAATTCTCCCCCTCAAATTGATGGTGCAAGAGTCGCCCCAAGTTTCTCTCTCAACATGTTGAATCTTGTGAAATTGAGCGGCTTAGTCAAGCAATATGCTATTTGATCTGTTGGAATATGGTATCATAACATATAAATGTTAATTATGTTTAGATAGTGGGAATTGCATTATGTACCTTCTTAGTCCGAGAGTTAAAAGTAAATTCATTGAAATGGGCTAGCATCTCTCCACCATAAATCTACATTAACAAAAAAAAAAAATGGAAATTGCACTACAACAAACAAATAAATGGCATTTTCTCTATCTATCTATATAAGCATACATGTTTGTATTGTGCGAGTACGTAGTTGATATATCCTCAAGCTCGAGAATGAGATTTATCATTTCCAATGCCATTATGTGTTTATTTAGCACAAATCGAACACACCTTTAATATCATCGATGAAAAGATATAAGCGAAGCTAAGAATATGGATGTTATAACTAGTTAGAGGCATATATGCAACAAAAAGGCCATAGCCAAGTGCACAGTCCAAATATATGATGAGAGCATGAAAAGCTACTTTATGATGAGTCTCAATGTGAGTACTAATTAATTTTTCTTTGTAACAATAAAGTAATTTTTCAAATATTACAAAATATTAATCATATAAAATTTAATTCTAAAATGTATTCTTAATAATAAGTAAAACTTTTATATATCTTTTATAAATGTTGTATAAATATAATGTTAGTGGATTTACACCCACTAATTTTTTAGTCGGTGTAAATTGATAAGGTACTATTATAATTTTTTTAAAGGCATCTTAAGGTGTATCTTGTTAATTTACACCAATTAATAAGTTAGCGGGTGAAAATTAGTAAATTTTAACTAATTTTTTTTTAAATAAATAAATGACATCTCTCAATATATATTGATTTTTTTAATTTAAAATTACTTTAAATTTTAAAATAAAGCAATCTATTAAATTGAAAATATATTATATTGAATTAAAATTTAAATATAATATTTAATTGAATATAAAATAACTATATATTTTGAATTCAAATAAAAAAGAAATTTGATAAAAAGACAAAAAGAACATAGTATAAAAATGTATATTTTGTTTTCATTTTAAAATTCAAAATTAATATTTTTTTTCAAAATTGAACAATTATTAGTTTTTTTATATGACATTTTTATCTATATTTTCAAATTTCTCATTGGATTTTTCTTTGTCATAAAGACCGAGATACAATCTCTTCACCTTAAAATTTTGTTATACAATAAAATATTTATGTAACAAAAGACAATAAATTATACAGATAAACTCGCACGCTAGTGTCCGTCTTTTCTTAAATTATGTAAATAAATGATAAATAGAATAAAGAAAAAAAACTAATTTCACATCTTTTAAAAAAAATAGTCAACTTCATTTAATTTGTCTCTAATAAAATAATAAAGAAAATATTAATGAATACCTATAAAACATTACTTAAGAAAATAAATATAAAAATATTATCTTGAGATTCGACTTTTAAAAATTTTAAAAATCGATGTTTCCAATATAAAATTTATATTGTAGGTTTTTTAACTAATGTCCTTAAATATTAGTTTGTTAAATTTTATTCATATTTGTGAGGGAAAATTCTGTATGTCTTTTGTTTATACTAGTACTAAGTAAGACAAGAGGGTTACAATTTTGTTGTCCTCCTCACACATAGGAGGGTTACAATTTTGTTGTCCTCCTCACACATAGGATCTGAATAGTCCCATTTCAACAGTTATAAAGGACATCATGGCTGTACTGGTAATAAACACGAAAAGATTAATAACTATTTATAGTGGAATTTAGACTTTCATGGTTGTAAATGGTAGTATAGTACCTACCATTTTACAATTGTGTTCGGTTAAACTCCACAATCTACAAGTAGGTGACGTGCTCTTTGTTGTTGGACCACCACGTCCATCCTACAATACATTCTAGTATTTTACCACTGTACTAGCTATATACTTTGTTGAATTTTTTTTAATAATAAAGAAAAATTGAACAATAGAAAGAAAAAAAAAGTAGTAGTAATTTTAAGATCGTTCATAAAAATTAACTATTTATATATGTAATATATACAAATTAAATTATAGTATTATTCACCAAAAATAGAACAAATACATATATTTTATTTATGAGAGAAAAATATAGGAATCAGAGAAGCGAATTTTTAAGATCGTGACCGTCCAATTACGAAAAAGAAGAGTTGGCCGTACGATTTAATGATGGTGGGTTCGTGGATTGTGACATCGCCTATAGTTTTGCAGTAGTCGTCATGAGGGTAAAGATGTCCTTTCATATAGTGTCAGAAGACTCAGAAGTTCTGGCGAAAAGATCATGATAGAGCATTGACGTATCGGATTTGCGGAAAATCGTCGCCGTTAAAGTGAAGGATATGGAGGTTGGATACAAGACGCGTGGTAAAAGAACGAACCAAATTGATTGAAAAAGTCAGTGGTGGGCCATCGTTTTCCATTGTCGGCAATTTTCTTTAATTACTTCTTTTAATGAAAGTTTTATTTTAATTACTACTTACTATTACTACTTCCTCTCTTATAAAAATGATAATAGTAATTGACAAAATATCCTGCTATTAAAAATATACTAAAATATTTTATTTTTATTTTTTCTTTTAAGAAGTACACAGTTTTCAAAAAAATTGTTATTTTAATAATTGAATAATTATTTATTTAATAAATTGAAAATAATAAAAATATTTAAAAAATAAAATATTATCAATAAAATATATTAAATCGAAAAAAAATATAAAAAATTTATTAATAAATTAAGTGACTAATTTATCTACAAAATATAAAAGAATTGTTAAAATAATATAACACGTTATTTATTTTAATAAATATATTAAATTGCATTTTTTTAATATAATATATTTTATTTAATTTTATTAATAGTATTTTATTTTTAAAAATAATTTTTTATTTTTATTTATTAAATAAATAATTATTCAATTATTAAAATAAAAAAAAATTTAAATATGTGTATATGATTGCATTTCCGGGATGCGACCTCCTACTTAAAATTTTTTTCTCTTGAACTGGTCGTGGGATGAATCCTCTTAACGAAAAAAATGTAAAATATTTTGTTATATATATTTTTTATAGTAGAGTATTTTGATTACTTTAAAAAACAAAAAAAAAAACAAAAAAAGATAATATTGAAATAAAAATATATATATATATATATATATATATATTATATATATATATATATATATATATATATATATATATATTTGATTGGTTTATATTTTACTCAAAAATATAACATGTTCTGTAAATTAATTTTAAATTCACTGATAATAAAAAAAATTTATATTGTAATTTTATTATATTTGTAATTTTTATAATTAATTAATTACTTAATTGACCATTTTTATTGATTGTCAATGTTTATACAAATAATGTATATTTAATAAAATTTATTTCATCTACCCAACAAAATTCTAAAGAAACAAATAAAAAATAATAAATAAGAGAAATAAAATGATAATTTTGTTAAATTAGTTTTATTAATTATTCGTGTTATTTATTTATCATAAATGTAATGTAAAAGGAAAAATAATAACATCATAATATTTATTTGTTTCTACTCAACATAATATTTATTGTTGAGTATTAAGTGCATTTCAAACAATATAAAATTATAAAAATATTTATTATTCGTTTGATGAACAAGTGACATTTTGTGTCAATTTAATGTTCGTTGAATTAACAGGATTTGATAAAGTAATTTAATTTTTTATTATATCTTGTCTTTACTTTTGTAATTATAATTTATATCATAAATATGAACTAAGTTAAAAATAAATAGAATATGATAATTACATTAATTTATTTAATTTTTGTTATAAAATATGATAAATATGCAAAATTAAAATTTAGTTATAAAAAATATATAATTTAATATAAAATCAAAATATTAATAATTAACTTCAAAATATATGTATTGTTATTTTTTGACACAAAAATATGTATGATTTATGACAAAAATAGTTTTTTCATTTTTATAATATAATAAATTACTATTTAAAATAATAAAAATTTAAAAATAAAAATATTTTTATTCGAGGATAATTTTTTTTCTTCATTTATATATATCATATTTTGATTGACTTTATTCAACAAATAAAATAAAATAATTTAGATATCTGTTAGTTTTTTTTTAAATTAAATTATTTATTTATAAATATCAATAGATTTTTTTTAAAATATAAAATTATTCAATTTTTTTTGGTTACTAGTTTTTTGTTGTTTTATAATATTTAAATGTATTATATAAGTTAATTTGAAAAAATAATAATAATATATTATAATTTTTATACTCAAATATAATATATATTTTTTTATTATGATAAAATAATATTAAAATATCGGAAATATGAGTTCTAACATGCATTACTCTATTCTTTTCAAACTTAATGTGGGTAAGATACTCATTTGTAAAATTAAATAAAACAAAATCGCATGGTGCAGCATGATGAGGTTCCCACAATCCACAATTTAGTTGGTTTTTTTCTTAAAAAAATTGAGAACTATTCATCTTCAACTTTGAGTGAGTCACTTTGACCTATTTGTTCTATACGTTATTTTAAGTATATTAAATTATAGAAAACATATAATCAATAGGTTAAAAATTTCAAATGATATTTTAAAACAAACTGCTCAAAAACTCAAATCAAATTATTAAATTACCGAAAAAGAAGGAAGAAAAAACAAATAACCAACTACACAGGCAAAACGTGGATATAATAATACCAAATGTTAGAAAATTTTCAACATTTCTTTAGGTTTATGAAAACAAAACAAAAATACAGTATTCACTAAATATAGAATAATTTAACTAATAAAATTAATTCTACCCGTATTATTACAAAGGGAAGAGTTACTATTTGCTCTTATCTTCTAAATTTTCATTCTCCTACTATAAAATGATGTATCAAACAATAAATGAAATAGAGTTGTTTAGAGGCCAACAATTATTTATAGATATTATATCATCAAGAATACTTGTTTCTCATTATACTACTATGATAATAGAATACTTGTTTCTCATTATACTACTATGATAATGTTCATGAAAACTACAACATTTTATGTCTATACCATAATCAAGTTTTAATTTGAAGAAGACTTTTTTAAAAAAAATTACTAAAAATGATATTCATTCATTTAAATCGGTATAAATTATATGATCGAGGATAATACAATTCAAAGTTGTTAAAATAAAAAATAATGAATCTGTTAACAAAATCGCAATATTCAAATTAATAGTATAAAATGACAAAATGCATATAAGTATGACTAAATTGAAGTGTTTAAAATATTAATGTTTCTGAAGTTATAATATCGAAGACACCAAAATCATTGATTAATATGCACTAATACTATATCAAATTTTGATCTAACAATCTGAACCAAACGAATGTCATAACAAGACAAAAAAAGTAGACAATGTTGCACTAAAACAACACTGCACTCAAACAACAAAATCACGTACGAAACATGAAATAAAACTATCTACATGTGAAAACTACTTTATATATGTATAAAGAGAGAGATTTTTGGCATAAAATAGCCATAAAGCATCATTTGAGGAATAAGAAGAAGATCAAGAGTCATTGTTAGGTTTTAAACTTGTGAGGACCGTTAGATTACTAAAATAAATTTTAGGATTGTTTATAATGTTATACTTTTAGGATTATATTTTATATTACTTATCATTATTATTATTTGTTATTGATTTAAGATTTGATCCACGTATTTCTATAAAAAGTGATTGATACTATTTAGGATTTTGTATCAAATTATTATTTACTAATAGTTTTACTAATCCTATTATTAAAGTTTTAGAATCCATTTAATTTGTGAAAACATTTTTTGTTTTAATTTTTTAAAATGTGTGTTAATTTTATTTGTTCATAAAAAGTTAAAGATTTTTGAAATAAATAATTATTTATATTAAAAAAACAATGAATATATATAATTTATTATTTTCAAAAATATAAATCTATTAGCTAGCATTTCACCTTATTTCTCTGACAATGATTCACTTCAAAAATCTTCTATCAAAATAAAATCACATATATTTAGAAAAAGAAAACACAAAATATTTTCACAATGCAAACAACGACATTAGTTTTCTTTCTCTTTCTCCCCGTTTGTCTTTTTTATATGAATGTCTATTATTAATATCTCTTTGTCTTTTTCTATCTATTCTTAATAAGATTATAGGTTGTTTGAATATTGTATATACCAAACTATTATTTGAGGTGTTTAACTTGATTTTTTTAATATAAAATCCTGTTGATTTCTGCATTATATATGATTTTTAATATTTAACAGCAATTTTAGTGAAACAAAATATTATTTTCCATTAAACAAATTATAATTTGAAAAACTATTAGTATGCTTTTAATCCATATTACGATGTTATCACTCTTTTTCTAATGATAATATTTTATTTAAATATATAATTTTTATGATAAAGTTTTTTATATTTGATTGTGTAATATGTATCTTCAACTAACATATTGACATTTAATCATAATATTTTATTTAAATATATAATTTTTGAGATAAAGTTTTTATATTTGATTGTTTAATATGTATCTTCAACTCACATATTAACATTTGCCACCGCTTTTTTCTTTGTAAGCTTAAAGTGATGTCATGGAAAAAATGTTTATAGACAATCAATCCACAATTTTGTTTTAGTCAAATTTTTCCCATCCAATATAGAAGAGAAAACAAAAATAGAATTTTAAGAAATTTATGTAATAAATACGGGTCCTCTTATATCCAACAACAACAAGGCATTTCCTTGGTAACATTATTTCATCATGTAACCTTCTCTCAATGTAGAAAGTAAAAAAAATCACCGAACTCATCGCTTAGCATGTGAGTGGATCCTCTCCACTAAAATGAAGTTAGAGATAAAGAGAATAAAAAATTAAGAGAAATAGATAAAATTAATGAGGGAGATTAAAAGGTGGAGAAAGTGTGTAGAGAAGATTGATGAAGAGGATCTACATTCGTTGATTTGTCTTGACCCAAAAATAATTGATTAGATCTAACCCTAATAAAAAAAAAATACGACGAAAGTGTGAAAAAAGACTTGACTTGTTGACCTTCGGGGCACTCGTCCCATCCGGGAAGACATAAAGTTAAAAATCCACTAATCAAATAGGCTAATATATGGTTTCTAGTAATGATATGCAAAGTTATTATGCCATATATGTTGTTCGTTTTTTAGTCGGTTCTTTAATGATGTAAGGAACATTTATGTGTGTAACTTTTGTTATATTTTTGGCACAAGTGGAAGGGAATTCAATTTCATGCACGAGACATCTTTCAAAGTATTTGTAGATTGCACAAAAATATATTTGTATGAATATGTATTGCTATTTGATGTTCTGAGACCAACTCAGTATTGTCTTGTATGGCCTCGTGTTATTGAGTATGTAGCTCATCATATTTTGTCAGGTTAAATATTGAATTCAAACATAAACATTGATCTAGTGTAATTTAATGGGCGAATAAGTGACACATTAACCAATCTACTATGTCTTTCATACATCACAAAATAGAGACCCATATATATAATCTTAGATAACATTATACCTCACATGCATATTTATTTTTTGTTGTAAGAATAATAAATAAATTGAGTTTATTAAGTATATACTTATGAAGGGACAAACCCACTCCATTGATAATGTCTTCAAGAGGTTGTACTTGGTTTTGGAAAATATATTTTTAGCGACTAATACAATGAAAAAAATAAAATTATTTGTATGACAAAAAGAAAGACTTATGTTATATATTGTGCTTCTACTGTGTTTTGATTTTTGTAAATACACTTCACTAGTGTAATTAAACCTTGTTAGATCGGTTCCTATGTACTTGTTAGATTGGTTTCTTATCCGATCTAACATCAAGCGTTGTAATAAATAGTTAATTATTAAATCAGCTAAAATAATAGATGTAACAAGTCACATTCAAAAATGATTTATTAGATCGGTTAAATTTGAACCAATATAACAAGTCAAATTCAAAATTAATCTATTAGATCGATTAAATTTGAACAAATATAACAAGTTAAATTCAAAATTGATTTATTACATCGGTTAAATTTGAACCAATATAACAAGTCATATTCAAAATTGTTTATTTTATCGATGAGCCAATCGATTTAAATAATTAACTTTTTAATTTTTTGTTCTTTATAACTTTCACCCCTTACATATGCATCCTCATAATTTCACATATAATATTATTAACTAGAATTTCTCATTCAACCATAAAACACAAAACTTCATACGAAGCTTTATATTTAAAAATCAATGACAATGAGTCATAATTTTTTTACAAAATCTAAATTATCAAATTTAGAGCTACATAATATTCACTAGTTAAAAAAAATTGTCTTCTATTAACAGTCTAAAGATACTAAAATGATACAAGTGCTTCAAACATTTTCTATTAGTTCAAGAATCAAGTTTGCACAACGTTGTCGGACATTCATCATTTCTTCATCTTCGAATGGTTTTGATTCTCCAAATATCTGAATTATAAACATTGAAATAACAAAGTTATCTAAATCATATGACCATAAAAATTATAAGTAGTTAATTAATACTAACTTTGAAAAAATCTATAATAAGCTATAATACATAAATATATTTTCCTAAATGGAGGGTCCTACGATACAAGTAGTGACACATAGCTTCAAAAATCAAATTTTCAAATCAGAAACAGAAACAATAAACACATAGAAAGGTTGTATAGAAACAACAATTACAGTATAGTTAAGGTAAATTTATTGCCCAATCTGTCCAATGGATTGTAACACTTGAAACCAAACTCAAAATCATATCAATTAACATTTATTGTATTTATTCTATTGTATAGTTGTTCAATATTAATTTTTGAATTAGAATCATATTAAGAATTGAATTAGCAAATCATATCAATTAACATTTATTGTATTTATTCTACATATTATAAATAGAGGAATAAAAAAATAACACCTGCTGACATATTTTTTCTAAATGCAGCAAATCAAATTAACAATATGAATGCTCCAATTACCACGGATTCAAGTCAGTTGCAACACCTTATGACTATGGAGCAGGGAAATAACAACATCTGAACCATTTCAACCATGACTAGTTTATGAAACCACCACCATTGATCACTTGAACTACTTGTGTTACCTTGGATTCAATATAAACACAATTAAGGTTATCTAATCAATATATATCATTCATTTAGCTCATATCTAATCAATGTAGAATTAGTTACTCACACTTAAATTCCAACAACCAATCATTTGCAAGACCAAATCACCAATGACTATTAGTTTAAATTAATAATTGCTTTTACAATGCAAGGCTTACATAGTGTGCATATGGTAATTGAGAGAAATAACAACATCTGAACCATTTCAACCAGGGCTAGTTTATGAAACCACCACCATTGATCACTTGAACTACTTGTGTTACCTTGGATTCAATATAAACACAATTAAGGTTATCTAATCAATATATATCATTCATTTAGCTCATATCTAATCAATGTAGAATTAGTTACTCACACTTAAATTCCAACAACCAATCATTTGCAAGACCAAATCACCAATGACTATTAGTTTAAATTAATATTTGCTTTTACAATGCAAGACTTACATAGTGTGCATATGATAATTGTCTTTTTAATACAGCTTGAGGGTAATGCATGTTTTCTTTGTAACTATTGTAGCCATAGCAATTAAATAAGTTTTTTGAGCAATAGATTGGAGTTAGAAGAAGAGTGCTCAAGGTTTGATAATATTAGAATTAGAAATAGAAACAGTTTCAATTACATAATAACACAAACAAACAAATAAAACAAAGCATATTGAAACAAACATATTGACTATTTAATAGGCATCAGATAACCAAACTTATCAAATGTCGCCATTAGCAAGATTTTTAAGTAAAGATTGGAGTTAGAAGAAGAGTGCTCAAGGTTTGGATACATAACAATAAGCACAATCTTGCCAAAAAATTACATAATTATTCTTGTATATATTGATAAATTTTTATTAAATATGAAAGACTTAAATTACCTTTATAAAATAACTCTTACACTAAAAAAATCATGCATGTTCAACAAAATGATTTTCAAACATCTTGATCATTTAGTCTGTTACTACTCCTATATCACAACAAAGCCAGATAGAAAGAAGAGTACTCTCTTAACGTTCGAACATTGTCAGTTGGGGCAGCTCTAACTGCTCTTGAAGAGTGGATGTGGACACTGACCAAAATTATTAAGAAGGATGAGGCACTACCAGAGCTATTCTTAGCACAACTGGTACTGGTGCTCATAAGTTTGCCCAAGGACTCAATAGCAAATTCTTATTTATATTCTTTCTTTTCTTCCTACCAAAGATGTTGTAAGAAGTTCCATATTAGCACCAAATTAGAGGTACTTGTGGACTCATTTATCTGTCTTTGATTTTCTAATTCCTCGAGCTAAGTACGCCAAAAATCAGAATTCAACAAATTGCCTCTTAGATCTTGTGGGAAGATTATTGGACAAATCTAATCTATTTGGAATTTTTGTTAATGCAAACCAAGTTAGTTCTTTAATATCTTCTGTTGCAAAGAACAAAGTTCAACATCTTCATTTCAACCTAGGTGATGTAACTACTACTACTAACTGTGTACTACCCCTTAGTTTCCTAGCTTTTGAGTATTTGAATACGCTCTATTTAGGACTCAGACTCACTCTTCATATTCCTAGTGTTATTTGTTTTCCTAGCTTTTGAGTATTTGATACGCCACTACCATTGGTGGCGTGTCAAATATGTGTCTCCATATATGGAGTGTATACTTATCATTATTATTAATAAATATTTTATATTGCGCAAATCTTATTATTGCACCTTGCCCCAAGAAGACAACTAACCTTTGAAAGATTAATTTGACGCAGGGCAAAAACAACAATGGCCTTGAAAAGTATACCAGGACCCTCTTCTAAAGGAAAAAACTATACTTGTCTGAGAATTCAATAGCACAATCAACAACAATATTAAATGCTGATGTCAGTAAGTATAAAACCAAACAACTGGAGAGACATGATGCATTTCGCGAGTCCAGTAATTTCAGCTATTTATGCTATTTGAAGGTACCTTAAATGGCTTGTCTGTGCCTGGAAGTATTGGTTCTCGCGCCAACACTAAAAATCGGGTGACATTATCACTATCATCCTGCCAATGCAAATCCATTGGTCACCAAATCCATGATAAACACAAATTGTCTACCATGTAATTTAAAACACACTGACACATAGACCCAGACCTGAATGTCTCGAGCAAGTACATTTAAGCCATAGATCTCTGCAGCAGCAGAGCTAGCAACATCTCCTGCATCTTGTAGTTCATGGAGGGCAATATGCTATAATTTGTAACTATGTTAGGATAACTGATATTGAAAAACAAGTCAACAATAACAGTAGATACTAGAGAGTCAAAATCTATAATACCCTTCAAGACATATGCATGTGTAGTGAGAGGAGGAGGGGGGTATGACTCTTGAGAAGAGTAAAAAAAAAAAGGTATTTTTGTCTTTCTGGTGTTGTTAGAATAAGTTGTCTGTTGGTTAAGTAACACAAATTTAGAGTATTGTCCTAGACGCCACCTTTAGTTTATGGCAATGGTCAATGTATCAAAATGCACAATTTTTAATCTATCATTGCATCAAATGTTGGGCTTCCAGTAAATATTTTTCATTACTTGATTACTTTAACCAGAGCCCTATATATGGACACTTGTCAACCAAAACCTTCAAAAATTAAACACGGAGCAAAACAAAAACCGTGAGCTATCTAGTGCATCATTTTTTAAGCAAGTCAAGCATACACAATCGTGATCATTAATTAATCAACAAAAACACTTGAAATGATACAAGAAAAACAACTCCCAACAATTCTCCACTTACTTTTGCAGCATCCGCTGTATCATCTACTGCTTCTCTGACAAAGCCCAACCTTGCCAGGGTGTTCTCACATTGTGGAAGAGCCTAAAACATCACCACTTTGGGTTAGTTTATAGTTAGAAAAAAAAGTAAGGTATAAAATGTCAGAGTCACACTTGTGGATGACTAAGAACACGTTTCAAATTCTCAAGTTTAACACCATGGTTAGCCGTCAAACAATGATGGACTGCATATTTTACTTCTCCTACTACATGTAACCTGTGCCTGAGTAAAAGGTCATAATTTATGTGGATGCTCCCTCCCAAAGAATTCTCAATTGGCAAAACTGCTCTGTCTACAAGCCACCTTTCAACAACCTATCATGGGAATCCGAGATCACGAAAAATAAAGAGACTACAAACAGTTATAAACTAACCATCTTGACAATCAGAAAGTAAGAACTAACTGGAATATGCTATTTTGAGATTTTATTAGTTATAACTTGTAATGCAAAACTACCAGAGTTATATGAGCAAATACGACATCATTGCACAAATTAATCAAGGTTAACATAGGTTTTGCAACTTATATTCACCAAACACTAAAACTAACATCAAAATAAAATGAAAATCCATAAAGAAAACCACTACGCAGAAGTGCAAACAAGTTCAAGTTCAATCGCCCACCTAAGTACAACCTATGAAGCATGGGTACTTTCTAATAGTGGACCAGGCAATAACCTCGCCAATTTTGATCCGACAACTCCTGATAAATTTGATACACTCATCATTCATCTCTCCAATTTAGGATCATGTTAATTTGCTATGGTGAAAATCCACCCTCGACTACAGATTGTCATTTCTGGATTAATAACCTTATTTTAATTGACAAACAATTTTACTATATACAAAGTTTATTATTTACTATACCTCTCCAACATTATAATAGTAGATATATTTTACAATTTCAAAAATAAGAGTACGAACACATTAAGCAACAACCAACACAAATCACAAACTCAAATTGACAAATGTGTTTAAAAAATTATAGCATTAGACTTATTATTAACAGAGACGATATCACAAACACATAACATGCAGTTTTAAAAGGATGATTGAAAATTAGGATAACTACTACTACTCAAATTTCTCCATCAATTAAAAATTAATAATAAGAATAATTAACAATGAAATAATTTTAGATTGTTGAGTAACAAACAAAAATTATTAGAAAATTACCGAAGAAAGCCACAAACACTTCTCGTAGTGAAAGAAATTGACTGAAAGCTGCGCCGGACCAACTCTCCGGCGATGAAGGCTAAAAGCTGCGATTCATGATTCACGTTTTCACTGAAGGATGAAGGTTAAATGTGGAAGGATGAAAATGTTTTAAGTGAAGGATGAAGGTTAAATATGAAAAATGAGTTTGGATTCGCGGGTTTGGATTCGTGGGTTTGTGGGTTTGCAGAAGGGTGAAGAAGAACGAATGATGAAGATGAAAAAATGAAAGGGTTGACACGCGTGATTTCTTATTCTTTAGTTAACTTAGGGAATTTTTTTTTAAAGGCTTGTTAGATCGGTCTAACAGAACAGATCTAACAAAATTTGTAATAATAACAAATTTGCCACTGTCTTTTTTTTTTTGTGTAGTCTTTTTTTAATGTATATGTTAGATCAGTTCAATTAGAACTGATCTAATAAAATTTCTTATAATAATAAATTTACCACAATTTTTTTTTGTAGTTTTATTTTTTTAATGTGTTTGTTAGAACAGTTTAATTAGAACATATCTAACAAAGTTTACCATAATAACAAATTTGCTACCATCTTACCTATTACATTGGATGTATAACAACCGATCTAATATATATCGACGATGTAAATGTGTTTTTATTAGTCATTTTGATATTTAAACGTATCTTTAGTTAATTAATTTAGTCTTCAAATGTATTTTTCATTAGTCACTTTGGGTCCATAAAATTACTAATAAATATACATTTGGAGATATGTTTGTAATTTTGACAGATTCAAAAAATAAAACACTCAATAATTAAATGATTATTCATTCTTTTTTTAAGTAATGTACATGTAACAACAGTTGAAAGAATTATATGATACTCCACTACTCTAAATTTATGTGTTCCTCTTTGTACTTGTATATTTGATCTTTAATATATGTAAATTCGTGATTTGAGAAGACAAATATTAACTATGTTATAAATAAGAGAAAATAAAGGTCTTTACATTTGTGTACAAATAATAATTCAAAAAACACCTTCGTAGACATCTTTGATATCGTTGATGACTAAAATGGTACTAGATAATTTTTTTCCCTCGAGAAACCCAGCTAGATGAGGATGGTACTTGTGTTTTTATGTGAGGTTTGTTGCGACTATGTATAAAATATTTATATGAGGTATGCATCGTGATAATTGATTTGTTACGTAGAAGAAAATACAACGTTGAATTGAAAAAGTGGTGGCCAACATCAGAGACATTAAGGGCAAACTCATGAATGCGTTATGTTAAACATAAAAAAGAAGATAATTTTTATGGGCGAGAAGAGGAAAGCATGGTTTAATACATGCTCAACTCCATTAATCACTTAACATTTTTAAAATTTATCTCTCAATTTCGCATCAGTTTGAGGTTTTATTTGCATTGATTGTGTCGTATACTTTTACCATTTTATCTTTTTGTGAGAAAATATATTGATAGTTTGAGAACTTTAAAAAACTCTAAATAATTTGTAAATTTATAATTTATAAATTTGAGAAGTTAAAGATTTTTAAGTGTAACCGAAACAAAATTTAAATTAAAGAAGTAGATTCTAGAGGGATATTACAGATCACATTTTCTTCTATGAATATTTTTTTAACTCATTATCTATTTATAAATATTATTGGTATATTTTCATTTACTCCTACGTTTTATTTGCAACACGTGTAAGATAGAATTTAAATCGCATCATTTATTTAAATTTTTTAAGTTGTAAATCTCAATATATATTAATAATAAAATAATAAATATAATCATTTGATGTGTTTATTCAAATAAAAGATGATTCAAATTTTATAAGATATATATTCTCCTTTTCCTCCTTCCTTGTATTCATTCTTTTTCAAATAATTAGGTTGCATGTAAAAAAAAAAACACGTTTCCTTTGTCACACCGAATAAAAAATACGGAATCATAAAATAAATTGAGAAAACACATAAAAATTAAATTAATAAAGAGATTATAATCAACTCCTCCCTATAACAAAATCTAAGCAACAAAGGTGACCATCAAAAAATGAAAAATACTTCTAGAATTGTTTTTTTTTTTTTTAATATTCATTCATACTAGTAATAGTTTGCTAAAAAAAATAAAATTCGTAAGAGGCTAGCGTTGTGTGATGTGGTTTGTAGCATCAAGCTAAAAGCGTAGCTATCTCGTGGAAGTCTCTCACCCTCACAAAGCACAATTGTGGGACCCACTCTCCACCCCAAAGCCCCCTCTCTTCTTCCTACAAGCAAAATCAAAATCAAGAAGAAATCACCACCACACGAAGCAAAATCACTCTCTCTCGCAAGTCGCAACAACAAAATCATTTCCACGTTAAACCTCACAATGGAAGAACACTCAGTGGGACCTCTCGTCCCTGCAGTAGTGAAACCCGAACCTTCTAAACCGTTTTCCTCCGACAACACCGTCGCCGGCGAAATTTTCCCGGTCGCTTCCATGTCCGAGCCGGATAAAGACTTCCTCTGTCCGATTTGTATGCAGATAATCAAAGACGCGTTCCTCACCGCTTGTGGTCATAGCTTCTGCTACATGTGCATCATTACTCATCTTCGTAACAAAAGCGACTGTCCTTGCTGTGGTCATTACCTCACCAGCAGTAACTTGTTCCCGAACTTCCTTCTCGATAAGGTTTGCATTCGTAATTCGCTTCTCCGTGTTCTTCACTCCTGATTTTGTATTGCTTGTTTAACTGTTTGGCTTGAATCGATGTTTTGTGTTTCGAATTGTGATTTTCGGTTTTTGAAATTGAAATTGCGTTTGAGATAAGATTAAGAAACAGGTAACTCCTTGTTTTTATGAATTCGGTGCTGTTTCGAGTTTCTAGATCTTTCGTAACCGCTCCTTGCAAATGTAACTGACTTTTGGTCGTAGTTATTCGTCTGTGGAATTTGAGCATGTTTTTTTTTTATATCTTGAATTGATTTACTTCGAAATGCAGCTCATTGTTAAACGGTTTCTGTATCAAATTTGTAGCTACTAAAAAAGACGTCCGATCGGCAAATTTCAAAGACTGCTTCCCCTGTGGAACATTTCCGGCAGGCGTTACAAAAGGTTGGTTGTAGTCTTGTTACTTATTTTGGATTGAAGTTGAAATTTGTTTGGTGGTGACCTATACTTTTGTTATAGTTGATCTTGTTTTACTTATTAGTTCAGTGTTGCTTTTTGTTTTACTTCAATTGAATATTTAGTTTTGAGTTCAATGTGGAATACATGGCACCTATTTGTAGGGTTTTAGTTTAACAAGGGAAGATTAGACAAAACTGGATAACCATTTAACTGTAGTGAGTCCTTTTGTTTACCTTGCTAATTGTGCAAAAGTGAGAGATATTTGTTGCAAAAGTAGGCTAGTGTTGTTAAATAGCCGCTGTAGCATAGTGGAATGAATATGAACAATTCGGCATTACTTTGAAATATGCTATTTAGTACAAAGTGATGTCAAGTAGCCACTATTGCGGCACTACAACATTGTAGCATAGCAGAATTAGAACGAAATGCTATTTTCTGTGTTCCGCAATTGACAACACTATAGTAGGCTGTTTTTCTTCTTCTATTGAAGAAGCAATAGTAAGCCGCTGATCGTGCTGTTCATGTTGCATTAAATCATGAATATTATTATACAAGAAAGTTTAATGTTCCAGAAAACATAACTACAGAGAATGATACTAATAGATTCCATGTTCTCGGCCTCTTAAGTTTAAGGGTGCTAGAGGGAATACTGTAGTCCTAGTTTCCTTTCAGAGGAGATAGAAGCAGATTCATTAATTTACATCAATTCGTTTGTTGCCCCATGCTTTGTATGCTATGCTGTTATGTTTCACTTATTGGAGCCATTTTAAAACATTTCATTGGAGTGTGTGTGAGTCTGTGACTTTGTGTGTATACATATGCAATCATTAATATCAAACAGCAAAGAAGAGGAGTATGTTATTATGAAAGAGGAGATAATTAAATAGTAGACATTAGATTATATCAAAATAGAAGTTAAGATTAATCTTATTTATAAAACTACAAGTGACCATTTTCCCCCTTCATCCATGTGACTTATTCCTCTTTCTGTCCTTTCTTTTCTCCCGCACAACTGGCTTTTACATTTTATTATACACACTATCCATAGCAGCAATAGGCAATAACAATTTCTTTGTAAGCCTAATGTAAGTAAGAGGAGCACAAAGTCCATTGTTCTCTGTTCTAATCTTCAGATAGGAAAACACTACACGTTAAAATTAAGAATACCACAATTTTCCATCTTTTTTCTCCCCCTTTTAACTGACAGAGATGGTACACAACCAAATCTAAAGGAAAAATGTAAAAAATAAATAAATAGAAAACTGTGTGCAGTGGATAGGTTCTCATCAATTATGTGTGGTGGGTTCTTGGTGTCTGTGCTTGTGATTGTGAATCTGGTTGGGATATTGGAGCAGAGCGTGTTCTACTATAACTGCTAAAATGTGAACGTAACCGAACCACCTTCGCCCCACCATGAGAACACCACTGCGAGATCCACCATTCTCCCAGCCACCTTGTGAGTTGTGACAGCTCCATGTAGTTTTTTGAATGAAAATCTATTATAACTGTTCATTTTGATTTAATGGCTATTGCTTATATCTCTGATCTTTCACAATACCCCACTCTTCTCACTTAGAGCTGGTGTTCAACATTTTTAATGCTATATAATTCTCACAAATTTGCTGTGTAAATGCAACTAGATGAAGGGCCAAAAATATTATTTTTAACTCTTGTCAGATTTCGTTGACTAATTTATTTTATGGAAGAGTTTCAATTATATGGCAGATTACATATGTATTAGCTTTGATGAATTCAGACAACTTTTGAACTGAAGATCACTCTGATGTTACATATTTCTGTATCACGAAATCTGTGGATCCTTGTTGATGCTTTAATTGGTCTGTGATTTTATTTATTTATTTATTTAATTTTTTTTTGCATTTTGAAACAGGGTTGTGATGTGACAATGAAGGAGCTCGACACACTTTTGTCACTCCTTGCCGAGAAAAAAAGAAAAATGGAACAAGAAGAAGCTGAGAGAAATATGCAAATATTATTAGATTTCTTGCATTGCTTACGCAAGCAAAAAGTTGATGAGTTGAAGGAGGTATGCTGGATGCAATCTATCTATTTCATTTTTGGCTAAATTATTACTTAGTAACTAAGGGTCTATTTGGTTTGAGAAGAATATGTAAATTATTTTTGTATTTATTAATAAAAACAGGAATGCAAACAGAAAACATTTTCTCACACTTAATGGGTTCTTACTCCATATGTTTCCATTTTTTTCTTTCCCCTCTTTGTACGAGTTGGTCTTTATTGTACTACTTTGACAAGTATCTTTGTTACATATATTGCTACTTAGCAATCAATTGGTGTTTCATTCATAGGTACAAACTGATCTCCAGTTCATAAAGGAGGACATTGGTGCAGTGGAGAAACATAGAATGGACTTGTATCGTGCTCGGGACAGGTACTCTGTGAAATTGCGGATGCTTGATGATTCTGGTGGAAGGAAATCATGGCATTCATCAATGGACAGGAATAGCAGTGGCCTTGCATCTAGTCCCTTAAATATTCGAGGAGGGTTGTCTTCAGGGAGCCATACTAAGAAAAATGATGGAAAGTCTCAAATCAGCTCTCATGGGCACGGAATCCAGAGAAGAGATCCCATCAGTGGATCAGATTCGCAATTTATAAATCAATCGGGTCTTGCTCTAGTTAGAAAAAAGAGGGTGCATACACAGGTTCTCTTCGTTTAATTTTTTTTGCTTGAAATTTTTATTTCTACGTGCTTTGCTTTTTGAAAGTTTAATGTCTGTTTAGAAATGCTTTGTTTGTGCCAGCAAAAACTGTTTCATGACAGGACATACTAAACAGTTTTGGGAGAAGTATAAGATTTTAGCTTGAGTTTATTTGAAAAATGTTTCTATATACCTCCAGAAGCAATTATGGATTTTTTAGCAAACGAATCTCGTTGAAATGCGCAGTTATATTATATGACCTACAATATTACTGATTAAATAAACATTCTGTTTACCTTAAATACTTTTGTTGTGGTGATGTTTTTGTTGCCATAAGCTTGAGGATTGTTGTAGTTGTAGCACATCTTAGGAGAGCCTTAGATTTAACTCCCCAACTGTTTGGTTTTACAGAGCTTAGGAAGACAGCGACAAATTTAGTACGCGTGAAGGCTAAAATGAGTTAATAGACATTAGAAAACGTAGAAAATCTTGGTATTTTTCAAGTTTATTACAGCCTTTGTTGAAGTTATGGTTAGTCTTTCAGGTATAGAGAGAGGAAAAGGAAAACTTAGAATAATAAAATTATATCGATTATGTGAATAATATTTCTGATGTTATCATTAAAGAAATGGTGCTAATTCTTTTTTATACTAATATGATAGTCTAAATCCTAATTAGATAAGGAAGAAATAATGAAAAAAGTAAGAAATATGGAAGCTGATTCTAACAGATAAACTAAGACACTAACATGATAAAGTGTTGAGAATCGTGAGATATTTTTCATATATTCTAACCTCCTTAAAGGTATGTTTGGGTAGATACTTGGGATGGCTTGTACGCAAATGGATGACAAGCATAATCCTTATGGTGATCTTGTGATCTATTTCTTTGGATTTCAACTTTATTGTTTGTGGATGAAGGCCAGGAAAAATATGCAATTGGGTGATTTTGAAATATACAAGTACATTAAGGAGTCCAGCCAGGAAACAAATTTAAATTTTACATGAAAGTAAGTTAGATGACTATAGAATATAGATGAAGATCAAGGAATCATTCTCTAAGAGGGAATTGCATTCTCATTAGATTGTACACTGAAACAACTAATATTTATTATCAAATTCTCGTCATCCTAAAGCAAGGATCGATGATTTATCCATCGATTCTAATTCAGGCATAACATATAGATAGTTGATTTATCCATCAACTCTAATTCAAAACCTTTGCTGATTTATTTTTTTCATTAAAATTAAAACCCGAATATCATAATAAAATTTCTTGAGACCCTAAGTCACAATTGATTCTCAATTACTATCCCGTACTAGTAATATAGGTAGTTAGGAACTACTAAAATAACCATAAAAAATGCATTTAAATACTACTTAGCATAGCAGAGTAGCAGACGCTTTAGTGCTTATGAATTGCAAGACATGTATCAAATTCAAAATTAGATTTTGTTTTAATGTTTTGCTGCTTCTTATGTTTTCTTTTTTGTCTTGTAACTTGAATTTTGCAAAGAATTTCTCGTTATGATGCTTTTTATTGTTTCTTTTACTGGATTTACATCTATATTCTTGGTTTATTTTCTCCCTCTATGAATCCCATCTGATTTCCTTCTCTTGGTCCAGTTCAATGACCTACAAGAATGTTATCTACAAAAACGACGGCAGACTGCAGATAAGCCACATGGCCAACAAGAAAGAGATACAAATTTCATAAGTCGAGAAGGTTACAGTGGTGGTCTTGAAGATTTTCAGTCAGTCTTGACAACTTTCACACGCTACAGGTATTACTGTCAGTCCTTTTCTGTCATTAGAGGTAATTGGATTTTAGGTAAGTAAGAAGGGGATATAATGAACAAAAGACTTTGAATTGTTAATATGGTTTAGTATAATGATTTGATATAAAACTAAATACTTACTCTTATTTATTGTAATAGAAGACTTCACATCTGAATTAAATAGGGATACAAATCATGATAATAACAAGGAAATATGAACTATGAAGATTGATATTTACTCTTATTTATTATTTCTCTTCTCTCTAACTAAAACCCTATAATTCCAATACTATTTGAAAACAATAAGAAGGGAGTTCTTATTATGTTCAATTTCTATCTGTTCATAAAGTGATTTTTTTTTTCCTTTCTCAATTTCCATTAGGGATTCCTAAAATTTAATATTTTCTCGAGTTATCAATATACAGTTATCTTCAACCTTTTTTGCTTTTTTGAAACAGTCGATTGAGAGTCATTGCAGAAATAAGGCATGGGGATATATTTCATTCAGCCAACATCGTTTCAAGGTGAGTTGCTTTATGAAATTCCCCATTGAACTTTGGTATTTATCTCTGCTCTGTAGTCAGGACTTTAAAGAAATAATATAATCAATGTTTTTATTCCAATCTATTGTTGCTTACTGCATTATGGTGGGCCAAACTCAAAGTCATGCTATGGGTCAGCATTATTGGGAAATACCCAAGTCTCACATGGATAAGAGATAGAGTTCTATAATAGTTTATAAAAAATGACACCCCTCACCTTACAAGTCGGTTTTGTAAGGATGAGTTAGATCCAATATAAAACCTAAGATGATATCAGAGCCTACTTGATCGAGTCACCCACCATTTATATACACGCACCAAGCCCAATAGTGCTGAACGTGAGGGGGTGTATTGGTAAAAACCCAAGTCCCACATGGATAAGAGATATAGCTCTATAATAGTTTATAAAAAGTGACACCCTCACCTTACAAGCTGGTTTTGTAAGGATGAGTTAGGTCCAATATAAAACCTAAGAAACATAAAAAATGGCCGTGTTCTTAATTTAAATTTGTAATATATTATTTCTTCACCATATTATAATAATGTGTAAAATGATAGATACGTTTGATTCTTTCTGATTGCTGGGACGGAAGGTTTTCTCTTTGTTTTGTTGTTTTTGCTTTCATTGAGTAAGGTTTAGATGCTGGGATTTTGGCATATAATTATACATATGGCTGTGATTAACTTGAACAGTTTTGTTCATCATCACTGCTCTAAACATTCATTTAACTTGAAAAGTCACCATTCTTCATGAGACCTTTTGTACTGCTCTAAACATTCATTTAACTTGAAAAGTCACCATTCTTCATAAGACCTTTTGTCATTTCTTTCGTCTGTACACTATTGAGTTCACATGCTCTCATATATTTGTGGACGGATGATAATGATTTTACATCATTATGTATAGATATAATGGGACATCTTAGAGCACAGTAGGACCAACGCCATTGTAATTAAGACTCTCTACTCTGGCTTTAGACTTTCGTCATCTAACTGACAAAAGAAGTGAGCCAAGCCAACTTAGTGTTTGCTTTTAAGACATTGCTGACTTTATAAATCCTCTTTTAATGTCCATATTGGTCAAACAATACTATTTTTCTCTTTTCAACATTCGCAACATTGATGTCAAGCAGTTAACTGGATTTATTTCTTTCGCCACTGAAATGTTTGTCTTCAGATTCAATTTGAATGGCACTTTTTCTGACCTGAAAACAATCCAATGTTTAGAAGGTCCTCATATAGCTGAAATATATTCCAACTGTGACTCTGCAAAATCTCTTGTAGATCAATCAGTACACTGATAACCTGACTATGACTTGCTTGTGTACTATTAATTTTATTGCATTATGAGTGTGGTGTCTGGATATGAGTGTTAGACTGTTGGTCTTTGGTGAAACAGTTAAAACAAGGGTTTGTTATTTGCCTGAACACAAAGGACACGAAACTGTAATTATTTTATATTCATTATCCTTATCTTCTTAGGGTGCAATATTTAAGATATAGTTTAAGTGATGCAGCCGAGTCTTCAATTATATTATATAATGTAATATTTAGTGCCTAATGGCCTTGTTACCATGTTTGTGATTATAGAATTGTAGGTCTTGATCTGCCGTTACATATGGGTCATACTGTGTGCTAAACTCCCTCTTCATATATGTTCACATTTCATGCTAGAGATAAATTATATAGAAATAAGAATGTTAGGTAACTACGCCAAACAAGTAGGTTTTTATTTAATAATGTGATATACTTTATCTTGCTTCCGCTGTAGTTTTAATGTGGAGGAGTTAGACACTTCATCGATGAAATGAATTGGTTGTGTGCACATTGATATTTTTATTGAAATACTTAGTTCAATGAATACTATATTCACCGAATACATAGATTCACCATGTGTATTGTTACTATTGTAGCATAGAGTTTGACCGCGATGATGATTTGTTTGCTACTGCTGGAGTTTCACGACGCATTAAAGTTTTTGACTTTTCCGCGGTAAGATGGATACCATTTAATTTTTTAATTTAACTATCTTTTTTATTTTCTTCTGATAGGTGAGTAACGTTTGTGAAATTGTGCTTATATATGGATTATGTTGATGGATGCTTCTATGAGATAGATCCAATTATGTTAAACTACATTACCTTGTCATATTAAACGTGAAAATTTTATGTTCATCTCTTTATTATAGACATTAAATAGATAGAGTCCTGTCAAAATATGTGAAGTTTATGAGTAGAGAGACACATTTTTGCGCAAAGAGAAATCCTAAAATAAAGAATCCATTCCATGCTTCAACTTTTCCTTTAGTTGCAATTGGGACCATTCATATCATTTGATATGAAAAATGCATCACTTTTATGAATTATGCATACAATTTTTTTTTACCAGTGCTTACTTTCATCCTAACTTCACCAATTTATCATCTTTAACTACTAAAATCAGATTCTCAACATTTGACTGAACGTTAATTACCCTTCAAGAGACAAATGAACTATATGATTAACTTGCTTTAAAATTAAGCATATTAATTTTTATTTATTTATAACACAGATACTATTTTATTTACTGCCATCTACTTGAAATTATTTAATAATAAGTGCACAGATAAACAAAGGGAGCAATCTGTAGTACAGTAAGATAAGGCTGTATATTTTCAAAGACCGAGTTGGAGATGTACTCTATTTTTAAAAGGTACAATGATCAAACTTAAAAGAATAATAAATGCATTTTTCAAGAGGAAAACACTTGATGACAATGATTGATTAGTTAGTTTGTCTTTTCTTAACTCTTCCCCGTTTCTACAACTACTAGCACAGTAAGATAATGCGATATAATTTCAAAGACCGAGTTGGAGATTTACTCTATTTTTAAAAGGTACAATGATCAAACTTAAAAGAATAGATGTATTTTTCAAGAGGAAAACACTCAATGACAATGATCGATTAGTTTGTCTTATCTTAACTCTTCCCTGTTTCTACAGCTACAACAGTTTCTACAGCTACAACAAAATATCATTTTCAGCAATTAAAATAGACGATTATCAAATCAAGACTGCATAGTAGGATGGAAATGAATATCTTTCAGATATATGGTTATTTAAATTTAAATAGAAATCGTTGATAACTTCAGTTTTAGTTCAAATGCCGTATTTTGAATGGACACAATTGATAGAGATCCAAGCCTCTCCCTTGGTCCAGTTCTAATTCTCACCAATTGACTACCCTCCTTCCCAACCCGCCTTGTTTATATGAAACATGCCTTACTTGTTTCGTTTAACGATCTCAATGTAACCAATTAAGTTTCTTAACTAACAAGCTTGTTGAAGTTGTGGGATTTTAGGGAAAAGGAGGAGAGAAAATAATAAGGGTTTGAATATTATTGATAGTAGATTTAAGCTAACTTGATTACAAAAGACTCAATACTAATATCTATTTATAGAGACACATAGACTCAATCCTAACTCAGAAATAAATCATAATAATAATGAGAGATATTCTAAGATATCTCTATGATTATAAATTGTTCTTAAAAAATAACTCAAGATACTCGAATATAATATAAAAGATCTTATAAGATATTTTCTAATATTCTGACACTCCCCCTCAAGCTAAAGCTTACTAAGCTTAGCTTGTTACAAGGAAACAATGTTTTGCTCTGCAAAATAATAAAAATAGATGGAAAAGCAACTCAGAGATGCAGGTGAAGTCGGAGAGAATTACTATAAATACAGCCTAGCCAGATAGCCGGAATGATCATTAGCATGAGAGAAATTCATGGCAAGCAGTTGTACAAAGCAAGGTCCGTCCTTCTAAAAACAACATTTGGAAGCTTCAAACCAATAATATTGGAGAGACGTGCTTCAAGGAGAGAAAGACAAGGCCAATACATCTGGGACAAAGATATGGCCAGTGCACCTAGGACAAATTGCCATGCTAAAGTGTGAGTTATGAAAATAAAAGACATTGTCAGAATGACCATCAATGGAAAAAGAAGTCATCATTAATATGATTCATTTGTGGAAAAAGGGGCACCACCGGAATGATCGTCGGTGGGAATAGAAGCCGCTGTTATGATCTATTAGTAAGAACTAAATTGCATGACAAACACCAAAGAGGAAACAGCGCGACTCTAATGAAACGAAGTCATGATCGATCAGCGAAGTGAGAAAATGCATCCAAAACAGGAGAGACAATGGTTGTTTTGGAAAACTTGCTGGAAAACGTTTCCAGCAGCGACAATAGATGGAAGGCAGCAGTAGACGGTGGATCTTGGAGGCACATGAGCGCGTGTGGAGCAACTTTTGACCTAAAAAAAATCTGGGTTGTGTAGATTGGAAAATTCCGCACATAATGGAAGTGGTTGTGTTGGAAAATGTTTCCAGCAGCGACGACAGACAGCACCAGACGGCGGCGGCGGCAGTAGCAGACGGGGCAGCAGCGGTGATTGTGGGCAAAAGTGACAGCAGTCACAAAAAGGAACGATCATGCTAGAAAAGAGAAACTATGATTATATATTCTCAAACTATTGGGAACTCGACAGCGGAATAGAGGCGAGATCGTTCAAGGAGGATCGAAATAGGCTCTAGATACCATGTTGAAGTTGTGGGATTTTAGGGAAAAGGAGGAGAGAAAATAATAAGGGTTTGAATATTATTGATAATAGCTTTATGCTAACTTGATTACAAAAGACTCAATACTAATCTCTATTTATAGAGAAACATAGACTCAATCCTAAATCATAATAATAATGAGAGATATTCTAAGATATCTCTATGATTATAAATTGATCCTAAGAAATAACTCAAGATACTCGAATATAATATAAAAGATCTTATAAGATATTTTCTAATATTCTGACAAAGCCTATGAGAGAATTTTGGTGAATATGTTGTTACATGGACAGGGAAAATCCTGTGTAGGAGCACGAAGCTCTGTAAATCACTAAATATTTCTCGAGTATTTAATAATACGACTACTGATTTTTTTTTTAGTTTTTTTTTTAGAATTCTATTTTTGATTTTATTTTTAGTTATTTAGTTCCCTAACAGATTCACTGTTGTAATGTTGCCGAAACTAATAAAAAAATGACCATTCCCTATGTTATTGCTTTTCAGGTTGTGAATGAACCCACAGATGCTCATTGTCCTGTTGTGGAGATGACTACACGTTCAAAACTTAGTTGCTTGAGTTGGAACAAATATGCTAAGAATCAAATAGCTAGTAGTGATTATGAAGGAATTGTGACTGTTTGGGATGTGACCACTCGAAAGGTAATTGTGAACTCAAATGGTCAGTTTTTCTTGTATCATCTGTTTTGGTATGTTATTTCATTGATATTGTTTTGACTGTTGTATACATGCTATGTTTTTCAGTTTCTTTTCTTATGACTATCATTTTCCTTTGGCAGAGTTTAATGGAATATGAAGAGCATGAAAAGCGTGCATGGAGTGTTGATTTTTCAAGAACAGATCCCTCTATGCTTGTATCTGGTAGTGATGACTGTAAGGTATTATAGAACATATACTTGAAAGTTTTTATGCCAATTTCAGTGCAATGCATCTGTATTTTCTGATATATTTTCAACAAAAAACCTATGTAATGTCTTTCTGAATCATTATTGGAATAAACATGAATTTTTCTGTCTAATCCTAATCATAGTATTGATGTAAGAGTTAGATTTATTTATTTATTTATTTTCGTTTTACTTGTACAAATTCAAATTAAATTCAATTGTTTTTAGCATGTTCTGCAAGATGGTTGTGGCTCTTTACTACTAGCCTTCTACAATTTAAGCTGTCTACAGCTTTGTTGGTTTGTCAAATCGTTCAATCTGAATGAACTCCTCTTCTAGCCTTCTACAATTTAAGCCAACCCCCGTTTTTAACAACTTTCGCTACACTTGTTTTGCCTCCTTTTCCCTGTCTTCCCATTTCCCCTTGTTGTGAACACTACTATGTTTATTTTCATTCTTCTGGGTGTCATCATGTTTATGTATGTTTAATAACGACTATTTAGCATTTCCTGCAACATGAAATTACATGGTAGATAAGTGATCAAATAGTAACCTTTTCTAACTTTGTTTTGATTTGTATTTTTCAAAGCGATTAAACTAACTGTAATTTCTGTATATTCTTTGAGCAGGTCAAAGTTTGGTGCACAAATCAGGAGGCCAGTGTTCTAAATATAGACATGAAAGCAAACATATGTTGTGTGAAGTATAATCCTGGATCTGGGAATTACATTGCAGTATGTACCTTTTATTCCGTTAGTAGAGAATATCATGACTCAGTTCTCTTAAATTTAATCCCCTTCATTTATTATCTTGTAATTTATCAGTCAGCTGCCAACTCGTGACTTTGCTAAGCATTTGAAAGCAATATGCTTTATATTACATAATTATAATATTTTCTCAAGAAACGGTTCTTCTGGAATAGCTTGTGTTGAATATATTACCTTTATCCCTAAATATAAGCCCCTTTTGAGAAATTAATTTGCCTCGAAATATAAGCTCCTTTGGGAAAACAATTTGTTCCTAAATATAATCCCTAATTTCAAAGTATTAGATACTTTTTTTTTTCAAATACACTACCAAGTGTATTACAAAATGAAAAGTTAGGGTTGAACACATTCATATATAAAAGGGTATTTTAGAAGCATTAATACATTAAATACACGACTCATTTTTCTCAATATTTATGTGAAAATTGTAAAGGCCGGAGCATTTAACATGGGACAAAGGTAGTTTTTAGTAGTGGTTAATAGCTAATATGAATGGTCGTATTTCTCCATATGATTGGCTTTCTTGTCTGCTCATATATGTATTATGGATAGTGTGTTTTAGGATTCACTTTTCGAGAACATTAGGCTAGTGGCTGCATATAGCAAATCTATCAGCAACGAAATTACAATTATAGATACACTTGACTCTGCTCCTTCTTTGTAAGTGTTATGTGTTCTTATCTTCCTTATCCTTTTACAGGTTGGGTCAGCAGACCATCACATTCATTATTATGATTTGAGAAATATTAGTCGTCCAGTCCATGTTTTCAGTGGGCACAAGAAGGCTGTTTCATACGTGAAATTTTTGTCCAATGATGAACTTGCATCGGCATCAACAGATAGTACACTGCGATTATGGGATGTGAAGGAAAACATACCGGTGAGTAATCTAACCAAAATAGTTTATTGCTTAGAGTTTGACTATTGTTCAATTTCTCCTTCACTCATTCTGCATTTAATTTGTAGGTTTCTGTTGGCTTTAATTGCTTACTTTAAATACTATGTCTGCCTACTGGAAGTTATGTGCCTACCAATAATTTATTTTGAAAATCTAAATAGCACCAATTCTCTAAGGCAAGTGTCCTTAGAGTATTGTTTAATTAGTCTAAAAAATTAAGTTTTAATAGGAAGTTGTGCATTTAATACATTAAGTAATAATTTAGCTTTCCAATGAATAATTATTTTGTTTGGAGTCCTTAATGAATGCCCTTAGGGCACTGGTTAACAAGACTTATTCCCTAATTTCTCGTTACACCCTTACCGATAGTATTTGTGTATGGTATGCTTTGAGGGTATCACTTTATAATTCAATTTCTGGCTGAAACTTGTCAAAAATGGTTTTGAAAACAATTAAAATTGACTATAAAATTACTTTTGAATTGTGTAAAATGGACTAAAGGCTGGTAAAACCTTTTAGAATATTTTTATTGGCAAATTTTTGTACTTTTTAATTTTTTTTATTCATTTTCATTCAAATGTGTACAGGTTCGTACTTTCAGAGGCCATGCAAATGAGAAGAACTTTGTTGGCCTTACAGTAAGCAGTGAATACATTGCATGTGGCAGTGAAACAAATGAAGTATTTGTCTACCATAAGGTTTGTGATGTTTAATTATTGTTTCCCTTGCATTTGTCTTGTACTAAATAACTAAAAGAGTTGAATCACCCTTTGCAGGAAATCTCCAAGCCTCTTACTTGGCATAGATTTAGTTCCCCTGACATGGATGATGCGGAAGATGAGGCTGGATCTTACTTCATCAGTGCTGTATGCTGGAAGAGTGATCGCCCCACCATACTAACTGCAAATAGTCAAGGCACTATCAAAGTGCTGGTGCTTGCAGCTTAAACACAAGGAAAAATAAATTAGAAAGTTGAATCGGTATTATCTGTTCCTATGCTACAAATTGTTGTACCATTAAAATTGTACATATTATTTGAGTGTATATTGGTAGGTTTTAGGGATCTTAATGAAGTATTAGCTGAGGACAAACTATATGATAAATCAATTAATTAGAGAAACTGAGCTTTTACCAATTAAGGACCTCAAATTTTTCAAAATAAATTATTTTAGGATTAAGCAAAGCCTAAGGTTGGAAATGAGGGATGTATTGGAATTAGAGTCTTGGAGAGGTGGAGTGAGAAAGTAAGAGGTGGTGGTTTGGGAGGTGGTGGACCTAGAAGAGAAAGACATGGAAAAGGCGGGTGGATGGCAAGCAACAGAGGACCGAAGGAGGAATAGGTGGTGGAGTTGATTTTCATGTGGCATGACTTTTAGTAGCTATTGATGTATGGGGAATAGGTGGTGGAGTTGATTTTCAGGTGGCATGACTTTTAATAGCTGGCAATTTTCATGTATGTGTCTATTATTATGATACCTTAACTTCACCCATGTCTAAACTAAATGGATATGGTAAGGGTGTCGTAGAAAACTCTCCCTCACTTGTTATCTTTTGAAAAATTTATTCTTTTTATAATTTTTCATTGAGGTGGGTTTCTATCTTTTCTGTGTTACATCACACACACAAACAATAAGCCCTCATTCATCAATCCTCACACTAATATGGTGAATCCTCAAGGTTATACCTTCCATCTCTCAAATTTCCCTTCCCCTCTTCTATGATTCTGCTTCCATTATCTTCCCCTCACTTCCACTCTCTTCCTCTCGGTTGGAGACTTGGAGCTCTACTGTTTGGTCACTCACTGTCTGTCGCCGAAACTCCTTGCCTTTCTTCACCACCCTTACTGTACAAACAAACACAAACTTGAAGTTATCTATGAAATCCATTTCTAGTCCAGATAGAATGAACAAGTGTCCGAATCAGAAGCAAAGGAAGGCCAAAGGCAAGCTCTATGTTCCTAATCCTCGGGAAAAACACAACCACCTCTATTGAAATTAGGGAACCCTCTTCCCCAGGGTCGCTTGCAGGGGTCAAGTTTGAGTCAAATGCTCCTCCAAACAACCCACTGCAAGAAAGGTATCCCTCCTACCTCTTCAGCGAAGGAGCTTTGATTAAAAGCAAATGCAGCTTTTGGTGGGTCCCACGTACCCTGTTTTTCGCTGCAAATCTATTGGCCCATTTGGTATATGGATGTCAACGTGGGGGAACAAAGCGGAGAGTACTCAACCGTTCATCATCCGCGACACTCAAAATGTCTCCCTTCTCCGTCTTGTAGAATTTTTTTTTTTTCGGTCTCCATCCCCACATATCTTGTAGAGACTCCATCAACATAAAAAATTATGATATTAATCTTATTTATTTAGTGAAATTGGTAAAAATATTTAACTTTAATTATAAAACAAATAAAAAATTATGATACTGTCATTGTGAACAATATAAATCACAATAAATTTATAATATTGTCTGAAAAGACTAATAAACATAACATATAAAAATACTTGAATGTACATACAAAAATTATTTTAATTAATTGTTCGGTGATAGAGGTATGATCTCCATCTCTGTCCCCAAACCACTCTTGCGAGATTTTCTCTCTCATCCCCCTTTTCCATGGAGAAAAATTCTATTTCAGCGTGCCTTCAATTTCAAAGAAAAGGAAAAGTCCTAAAGGTTTTAGATGCTTAAGAAGGAAAAGACTGAATGTTTTATAAACTTCATCAAAAAAGCAACCCATATTTTGCACTATTTACATCACCCCTCTAGTAATTAACACTATTTATTGTATTAAGAGTAGATTGCCAATTCAACATGTTTTTTACACTCCAAACCCTAGGTAAATTAGATCTCAACTCCATGGTTATGGTGAGAAAATCTTGCAACTGAGAAATGTTGTTCAACTTTGTCATTGCTCTTGTTTGTTAATTGTCTTCACTTGTGTTAACTTCTACAACAACGTTGTGTGGACAATGAGGAGTGAAGGAAAAATCTAGTGAAGTGTTTGTATGGTAGATTTTGTGTGACTTCACCATCGAATGATGGAAAAATGTTGTGCACGGTGCACAACCTAACTAGCTTAAGCATTGTAGCAATCACCCTAAAATGAAACGATTCCTTTGTTTAACCTTCAGATCCTGAGCTAGTCTTCTTCTTGTCAAATGACATTACCTTTTTTTTTCTCATGTTTTTTTACAATACAAAATAGGGTGAGAAATGTTGTCTAGTATCTATCTCATGTTTTTTTACAATACAAATATAGGGTGAGAGATGGTGTCTCGTAACTATACAAGGTAGAAAAACCCTCCGGACTCAATAAACACTTATAGAGGAATTTAATTTTATCCCTTTCAATGACACTAGCGAGATACAAACTCGTAGTCTACAAGTTTTCCTCTTGTCAAATGACATTACCCTTTAGTTTCTCATGTTCTGAATTAATAGACCCTAATAATAAAATTTCTTAAGCGAGTAAATCTATAATTAAATTTTTTGTTCTTATAAAAATGTAAGTATATTCTCAATACCTTTATGAAAACTTGTTAAAGGTAAATAAAATTGTTACTGTACAAAAAAAAAACTAATATTAATATGTGAATGAAATTATATATGTAACTTCAGTACCTTGTAAGTCTTTTTATGAGGGAATCATTACCTTTTAGACTTTGGAAAAAGCTATTTGATCTCTCTATACATAGCCAGCCGCACACAACACAACCATTAAAATTCACATAAAACGCAATATTCAAAGACTAGCTGTTCAACCCTAGTGATTACGGATAAAATATGTAAATAAAAATCACATAATAAAAGGATGGTATAAACAATACTTCAACAAACAGTGACATAATTAGAATTTCGAAATTGCTGGGAAGAGGAGTTCCACCATACAAGCACCTCCAAAGACATTTTTAAATCCTTTAAAGTTATTTAACTCATTCATCATGGACACTAGCGATCTGCACGGATTTATTGAACTTAATCTTATTACCTATCTCTCTCTCCTCCTTGTAATTTGAATTCTCTTTCTTTTTATTTATTTATTTTTCCTTCCCCCAACATCCTTTGTGTTACCCATAGAAAAATAAAGGGATATAGTGAAAGCTACTAAAGGAAACAATTATATAACACATAACCACATAATTTTTTTAATGACAAATTCCTTATAATAACTCCTTCAAGTTTAGAAGTAAAAAATAAATACATTTATTGTAGAAGATTACTAAGAATTAAAGAAAAATATAAAAAGTAAAACTATAAAACTCAAGAGAGAAGAATAATAATACATGATATTACACACTATACTTTCTTAAATTTATAACAAATAATCTTGACCTAGATTATTAAAGATCTTGGACTTGCAAGGTCAAGAAAACTTGAAAATTATTTATAAAGTTAAAAAAATGAAAACAAAGACATAAGAAGAATAAGCTCAGGAGAGATATCGCCATGATGTTCACCACACTTCCCTTTGTTTTTGTATATTGTAACCATCATCTTCATCTTGAAAGGCCATAACAAAGAGCATTGTAGCCATTTCCTCTATGAAACAGTACATGGTGAGAAAAACCAGAGACTGGTTGAAGAAGTTGAGCTAAGGAAGGTTAAACTCAACTTGAATACATTTGCATGTATGAGATGAGATGTAATCCAATGTAATGAAATGGAAGTATATATAATGAAAACTCAAGAGTGTATAAGAAACTCTTGTGACCCTTTATGATAGATGAAGAAAATCAGAGGGAAGGAAATAAAAATGCAAAAAAAGACATGAAAGACAGAAGCAGTGAATATAAGTGATGATTACCTGCACATAAAATTAGGGTTGATGTGTCGCTTTCTAGCTAGGGTGAGACAGAAAGGATAATGAGAGTTTGTTTTTCTTGGGATTCAAAAATGGAGTACCCTTTATTCTTGCTAGGACCCTCTGCATACCCTCTTAAATTTTTATGTCAGGTTCTTGGCCTACTCATGCTGACATTCTTGCTACCAAACAGCTAATTTTTTTTTTTTCATTTTGAACTGTGAATTGTTTCTTTGGGTCATTAGTTATGTACTATCATGTTTTATTGCATTGTACCATATTCTTTTCATTAGCTACAATTTTGTGCATATATTCGCATCCTCTTTAATCATCATGTATATTATATCCTACCCCTATGTCCTACTATACAATTAGTACAATCTTACGGTTTTGAAAATACAATTAATCAATACATTGATACTTTATAGGTGAACTTGTCAGGCATGGTTATTTGTTGCTGTCATATTGGTAAACTGTACACTCAGTTTAATTTTAGACAAATTGAAAATGTTCACATTGTTTTTATCATATAATATGTTAATTATTTTCACGTTCCACCTAATTTTTGGTTTCTTATGATAATATTTTGCTTTTCTCGGTTTCACACTGATGATAATCTTTGTAGCCTCTATATGACACTTGTTGCGTATGGGATTTGGAAACCTGAGGTCAATAAGGTAAAAGCATATTTTATTTCTAGTGTATATATAGTTGATGGAACTTTAATTAACATATAAATTCCATAAATTATAACTAAATGAAAATGAATGATGGAAATCTATACTAATAAATACTCCATCCATCTCAAAATATAATAAAAAAATTAGGTGTTTTTAGTTTTAATCTGGACTAAATACATCTATTTTTTTTTATATTTTAGGGATTAAGGAAGTAATATTCTATATTTTTATATAATTATGTGATATTTTCAGTAACAAATTATTGTCATGTTATTACATAATGCATTAAATTGCTCATGCTATTTTACCACAAACAATGTAACCTCTAACACATCTTGTGCTTATGTTTTATTGGTTCTGTTAATAATTTTGATTCCCCTAGCTGTTAAAATATTATTGTTACATAATAGGTTGATTATTTTTGGCTAAGTTTAAGGTTTGAGGCTTGTTTGTATTAAGAGTAACTTTTTAGAATATAGCTATCTATGTACAGGTTGGAATCTCCATTGTACTCTCTTCATAAATACATGTATATATTTACATTAACTTGATTTTGTAAAATTGATTAAGTTAAAATAAAATCTGAAGTTAAATGTAAAAATTAAACGGTGATGCTTCTTCTAAATTTGTCATTTCAAAATTTGAACTCTCAAAACACTATTAAAAAAATAAAACAAACATGTTTGGAAAACATCTTTAAAAATAACAAAACGATATATGTTTAAGTTTTAAAAACATGGTTTTGTTATATAAAGGCAGTTTCAAACATGCTGTAAATATGGTTTGCTTCATTCACACATCACTGCAAGGCTGTTATCTATATATAGTGACAGAAAACCATAATTATTGAAGTTATTAAGGTAGTTTTTGACTTTTGACCGTATTGAATTTATTACTGCTCTGCAATGTTTTCAACCACTCATGATTTACCAGTCTTTTGCTGATCAATTCAAAATCCATTCACTTTTTATGCCATGTTCTACTATATGCTGATTTTTTCCCCTGCTCGGAAAACACAGCTACCCTTTTTTACTTTCACCTATTTGAATTTACTTTAGTTTTTGTAACTTGTTCTTGTTTTGTTTTCAATTTACTTTAGTATCTATTAAATCAAGATCCTAATGGACACTTCAAAGGCTTGTTAGATAGTTGGGTACAATATAGGTAGGATGTCAGCCACTTATTATGACGTCTTTGCATTTGAATCTTTTAATTAAAAAAAATATTAATAATTAATATATTTAAATTTAAATTTAAATTTAAATTTAAATTAAAAATATGAATTTTTGTTGGTCTCACTTTCTTTTATATTTAAAGTTGGATAAAATAATAAATAGTAGCGATAAATTCAAAAATAAACTTATGGTTACACATATTCCTTCAATATTTTGTTGTAAACTTTCATTCTTGTGAGGGGAAGAGAGACTTAGATGAAGCGGGGAAGTGGAAGATGAAGGTATAATAAGAACAATCTTATCAAACAAGTTCTTCCTTGATAATAAAAAAATATATACTTTTACTTGTTCAATTTTAATTACTTTGATTCAATTGTACCTTCTAACTAATATTGTATGCATTACTTTTAAATTATTATTCTTCATTTTATATTTATGACAATGAAAATAAATTAATAGTTGATATGAGTAATTTAACAAAATTGCCATTCTTTATTATTTATTTATCATTTTTTTTATCTATATGAAATAGTTAACTATGTCGATTATTATTGGAGAGAGTATTCAAAAGCGACTAGTATTAAAGAATATATGGAGTAATATATCGTCTTTACTTATGGCTCAATTAAACACACATGAACATAAAATATATATATATATATATATATATATATAATTTTTGAACTTAATTTTGGAATTATAATAATTTATTGGCTTAAATAATTATATATATATATATATATATATAGAGTATCATTTTATTAAAAGCTCGTTAGAACTTAGAGGTAACATTTTCATAACTATCAGTTAAAAAATACATTTAAAAAAAATATATCAATTGTTACTATCAGTTAAAAATATACAAAAAAAATATATAAGTGCTTAAAAGTAACAAAAATCAAAGTTTTTTAATTAAATTGATATTCACCCTAAAATAAATTTAAATTTGTGTGAAAAATTAAAATTTATTTCTAAGTTCTTCATCAAATTAAAAAAAAAAATCCATTTTTTATAATTTAATTTTCATTGTTATTTTCATCATCAAATTTAACCTGAAAATTCTTCAAATACAAACACTCACTTTACGAAATTGAATGAGACCACAAAAGGGTGATTTTTATTCTCACTATGAACTGTTTATGTAATTGGTCATTGCCATCCAATTCAAAAAGTATCCATTGACTGCAAGGTTACAGCAATGGAAAATCCACAACTTTATTATATACAAATTGTTCTGTTTTAATTTCCCTACCATATTCTGATTGACAAAGAAATAACATAAACAAAGCCCTATACACTTAGCTACAAAGGGATCTTCCCCACCAGTCCTACTTTACTGAATGTTGTTTTTGTCACTTTGCCTGTAACTTCCCAAATTCACACAAAGCAAAGCCCAAAGCCCTAATTCTCATGTCTTATTATATGTAATAATAACTCTACAATGTTATTGCAGTCTGTTAATTAATTGTGGCCTGCATGGCAGTGTAAGGTCAATCTCAAATTGGTTCCTTATTTAATGTTACACTTGACATACTAACTAATAAAGTCCTAATGTTTTTTAATATCAATTAAGACACATGACCAAAAATGGTAACTAAAACATAAAAAGTAAGTTAAGGTAAAAAGTAATTTGAATCTGTTAAACAATAATTGTGTTGGTCTGATGTTGATTTCCATTAGTTTGAAAAGAAAATTAATACACCGAACAAGCCCTAATAGTTATTGCTTTCCTAACCAAATTTAAAAAAAAAAATACATATTATACAAAATTATTACGTAAAGGTCTAATACGAACTTATATTATAATTTTATTTTTCGTATTAACTATTTTATTAATTGTGTTTTTTTAAGTAATTTTTTATTTTTTATTCATTAATATAAAATTTTAAATATGAAAAACTAAATTATATCAATGGTAATAATAAAAATACTAATATTTATATGACAATTTAATAAAATATTATTCTATTTATTTTATTTACATATTTTTCATAATATTTCAAAAAAAAAAAAGAATATATATATA